>NW_027595695.1:0-20266 GCF_031162955.1 Sander vitreus
CATTTAAAACCATTTTAAAAGCCCTTTCAAATGATGCACCGGCTGCTAGAAAAAGAGGAAGAACTGATTCTTTTAAAGGATGGGTAATAAGATGGTGATGTCAGCAGGATTATTGAGCCAAGTATTAATAAACAGTAAGACAGATGTAGATATTCTGCTGTGTGTAAAAACATGCAGAAGTGGTTTGTTAGCTTACGACTGATTTACAGAGGAGAGGATTCAGCTGTGAGCAGACAGAGAGAAAGCAGGAATATGAGGAATGTGGACAAAATAAGCCTAAAAATGTAAATCATCTTCTATAACTGCATCTTTCTCCCTCCAGCCTCTTTGACTGTGAGTCCCAGCAGCTCTCAGATGTTTAAAGGACAGTCTGTCTCTCTGAGCTGTGAGGAGGACGACAGCTCTGCTGGATGGACTCTGAGGAGGAACACGACCAGAGAAACCAGGACTCAGTGTGGAGAAGGCTGAGGAATATCTGCTGGTTCTTCCTGTAACATCAGCATCATGGTCCCATGGTACAGTGGAGTTTACTGGTGTGAGTCCAGAGGAGGAGCGACCAGTAACAGCATCAACATCACTGTCCCTGGTAAGATCAGACTGTGGAGTCAGTATTGATGAAGCTGTGTGTGAATGGATGACATGCTGTAGTTTGTCTCTGTGTTCAGATGGACCAGTGATCCTGCAGAGTCCTGTCCTCCCTGTGACGGAGGGAGAAGACCTCACTCTGCACTGTAAAACAGAGACGTCCTCCAACCTCCCAGCTGGTTTCTATAAAGATGGCTACAGTACAGTACATTTCGCCCTAGTAACCCTAATAGGCTCAGTATCTTCTCCAGCAGCAACACAAGCACGTAGTCCGCCATTGTTGTTGTCGCGGGATACGAGGTTGAAGGCTAGAGGTCCATGGGTGTGGCGATGACATCATCGATACGCAAGTATGCGGCTTCGCCGTCCAAACGAAGGCTCAAGAGCAGCGTTTTCGAATTTTTTCACCCTGGGACCAGGTTTCTTCAGGCAGTGCGTTTACAGGACTCGTTTGGACGATCGGCCAAAACGTGCGTTTATACCAAAAAGTCTAAAGCTTCACATAGAAAAGGAAGAACAGTGAAATGACCAGTGGTGTCGTCTACGTGATACGCAGGTAGACGCCGTATACCCACTAGGAAAAGTCAAGGATTTCCGTATACCCACTTACAAAAGCGCACTGATACGTAACAACATCGTTGTGATAGAACAGTCTCACTTTCATTCATACATTCACCCCGTCTGTGTTGTGAAGCACTGACATTTGGACCTTTGGGCTTCCGTGGCCGTGCCCTGGATCTGACGCGACGTCACTTAACGTTACTAAGCAACAACACGTTGTTTGGCGGTCATTCTTTGCGCGGTCTTTCCTTTCTCGCAACTGCTAGAGTTTGAACGTAACAAGATATGAAACGTAAACAATCCCAATTAACACTACTTCAGTGTTTTCATAAGTCCATCCCTGAAGCTACTGCCGCGTCGGGTGACACTGCAGCTGCCACAGATCATGATGACCCGATGGTTAACGTTACCAAAAAAAACAGCCCGAAACTTCTACCGCAACGTTACTTTTACCTGGTAAGTGAGCGTTGTTAGGGTTTCAGAGGATGTAGGACCCAAATGCAGAGACGGACAGGCAGTATGAGCTTTGAGGATTTAATAAACAAATAATAAAGTCCATACCAACAAACGGTGTCCCGAGAACAAAAGGCAAATCCAAAAACAGGTACAAGCAGAATCCCCAAAACAGAAACAGGAAAAACACAGAACAGTGGCAAGCAATCCACTGACGAGGACAAACGAGAAACACCAAACAGCACACAATAATCCGACAAGAGACAAAGACAGAAGAGACACTAAATACACCAGGTAATGAGATAACAAGAGACAGGTGACACAAGGGCTGGGAAACAGGTGAAGCACATTAGGGCTGGGCAGAACAATCAAACAGGCGGGAAAACACGACAGGAAGTAAAACAAGACTAGACAGAAAGCCAGAGACTTCAAAATAAAACAGGAAACAGAACATATACAGGAACATACAACCATGACAGTACCCTAAAACAAACAAACAAAAGTCAACCCAGGGAGGGCGGAGGGGGACCGGAGGAGGGACGAACGGAGGAACAAAAAGTCAAACGGGGCTAGGGAACTGAAGATAGTGGGACTTGGGGACAGAAAGGCTGCGGCCAGCAGGGCTGCAGACAGCTTCCTCAGCAGATGTTATTACTAATAGATACTAAACTTGTATGATGATGCTCGTTATTAGTCATGGTTTTGTGTGGCAGTGTAGGGGTGTTGATTAAATGGCTCATTTGTGTGATGTCCTGTTGTATTCAGGTTCAGTTGCGTTTCTCAAAAAGTGAAATCTGTCTCGTCTTTAAGTGTTGTTTTTTCAGGGCTTTAATAAACGCCATCAATACTGAAACGTTTGTCTGTCTGTCTGTCTGTCTGTCTGTCTGTCTGTCTGTCTGTGAGTTCGTATTCGGAAACGTCACAGAGCGTTGCGCTGGTACAGGTGAGTATGAGGCTGGGAGGGGAAAATCACAGTATACTCACTACAAAAAAATAGACTACACCACTGGAAATGACTGAACATGTTATCTACTTCTTTTTATTTCTTTGGTTTTAATTATATTCCTTTGTTTATTTTAGAGAAAACCACGACTACAAGTCCTCCTCCAACCTCCACCAGTCCTGATTCTTCGTCTTCTTCCCCCGTGTTGTGGTCTGCTGTTTCAGTCGGTGTCCTGGTTCTCCTGGTTCTCCTGATTCTCCTGGTTCTCCTGGTTCTCCTGATTCTCCTGATTCTCCTGGTTCTCCTGGTTCTCCTGATTCTCCTGGTTCTCCTGGTTCTCCTGGTTCTACGATGCATCCATAGGAAACCTAGAGGTTAGTCTCAATAAGACTCATATATACAGAATTGGAGTGAAGTGTTCAAACACCTGTTTCTTCAAGTCAAACGTCTCTTAGGATTCTCATGAATCACTATTCTGTTGTTGACAAACCATCCGCACCACCAGGGCCCTTTAGCATGCTCCGGACCTTTTGGTCCAATCACATAATCTTCCTCATGTTTCCATCTTTAATGGATAAACTGATTGAAATTGATGTTAACTTTGGTTCATTTCAGCTGAAGTAGAAGCTGGAGATGATGACGTCACATGCAGTGATGTCACCATATCGCGTGACCTGCAGCAGCCAATCAGACGGAGCAGAGGTAAAGATGGTTTTAATGATTTTCAGAAGAATCTGAGGGATGGAGTGTGTGATCTTGGTTTAATGTCCTGAGAGGACGTTTGGTGAAGAGAGCATTTTATAAAATAGGGATATTTTAAAAACTAATTAATGTTTTTAGTCCACAACAGTGTCAGTGTAAGATCTATTAGTCTATTAGTAGATGATAGCGTGTGGTGCTTGTCATGAGAGTGTGGGTGTTGTGTATCATGTGGTTAAACAGCTCTAACAGCTCTGTGGTCGTCCAGTTTCCTCTTTCTCATAGCAACCTTTCAGCTGAGTGTGGTCTGCACACGCTTCACTGCAGGGAGGGAGAGAGACTCTCTTTTCTACATTTAGCATCAACCCAAAATCCCAAAACAAACAAAATACCTTAGCTAGTTAGCTTTCTCCTTAGCGTTCAAATGAAACACAGATTCAGTTTACAATTTCAATATGTCCTACTACATTTATCCTCATTCAGTCCCATAACTGAGCTTTAATAATATAACTGTATTATAAAGAGCCTTGTACTCTTACCAGGAATAAATGATGAACCATTATGGCTCTTATCGACCATTTTTCTCTCATATAAATAATATCTCACAATAAAACTCACATAAAATGTGACCATACATTTCGTGTGCGTCACATTTGCAAAAATAAACAAATTATTGGTGAAACAATGTCCCTCAGTCAGTTCTTCTGGGGGGCTTTTATTGTGAAGAATTTATAGGAAATGAAGCCATTTCACAGCGGCTGAGTTGAGTTTGCCAGTTTTCTCCGTAGCAAAAACAACGCTGTGTAACTCTGGCGATGCAAGACTAATAAATAACTAAAGGAGATGACGTAGGAGCAGGAATATCTGGAGTAATATCCTTCATATTGGTGAAATTGGACATTTTACTAAAACTAACGTTACAGTATACCGGTGGCTGCCTTTTTCCAATGAACAGGCGCTGCAGAGAGCTCCCAAGAGCAGCAGCACAGTAACACACAGACACATCAATAACAGTATGATATTAACATCCTAAACACACGATTTAGTGGTTTCTGGCATGAGAAGTACTTTGTGTAGTTCTGCTCACAGTTGAGTAGGCGGCCCTAATGTGGCCCAGGACACATTCCTGTCCTCACTGGACACATGCGGCCTAAACCACCTCCAAATGTGGTTTTTTAAAACATGATATATATATATATATATATATATATATATATATATATATATATATATATATATATATATATATATAGACTATGCACGCCGAGTGTTTTCAGCTGTACTTAGATCTGTCCTCTTGTGATCTGATCACTCAGGTCTGATCTTAAAGCCAGTTATAGAAACGGGGTGCAAGAGGCACGAATCTCTCGCTCAAGCTGTCAAGATTGTGTTAGGCAGATATATTGATGGCGCCATAACAAAGATGCTCATCTAAATCTAGTTCAGTATATCTCTCTCTGGGAAATAGGCACATTTTCACATTATTTGGTGTGTTAATAACCAAGTGTTGTTTGTGCGACACCCTGACATGTTGACACTGTGACTTGACCGGAGACATGTTGACAGGTCAACAGGTCTACATGTCTCTAAAAAAGAACGGCTCTGTGAGCGTGAAGTCCATTTCACATGAACTGGGTTTCCATTTAAGCCCTGCCATTGTACTTCCCCTTATGTAGACTTTGACACTTGTGTCTTAAAGCTGTATCCTGAAATTTGCTGCTAAAATGTATCAGCTATTAAGTCCTTTTCTAATACTATGGAAAATAGTATTATTGATTGTAGTAAAAGTTAAATAATCAATGTAATTTCTTTTCCAGAGAGCGATCCTGCTGCAATCAGGTTAGACTCTCCCTGTTAATACAACACAGCTGACAGGTTAGACTCTCCCTGTTAATACAACACAGCTGACAGGTTAGACTCTCCTGTTAATACAACACAGCTGACAGGTTAGACTCTCCCTGTTAATACAACACAGCTGACAGGTTAGACTCTCCCTGTTAATACAGCACTGCTGACAGGTTAGACTCTCCCTGTTAATACAACACAGCTGACAGGTTAGACTCTCCCTGTTAATACAACACAGCTGACAGGTTAGACTCTCCCTGTTAATACAACACAGCTGACAGGTTAGACTCTCTCTGTTAATACAACACAGCTGACAGGTTAGACTCTCCCTGTTAATACAACACAGCTGACAGGTTAGACTCTCTCTGTTAATACAACACAGCTGACAGGTTAGACTCTCCCTGTTAATACAACACAGCTGACAGGTTAGACTCTCCCTGTTAATACAACACAGCTGACAGGTTAGTCTCTCTCTGTTATTACACGTTCTAGAAAGAGGTTTGCTAATGTTTTAAAACCACGCCCGAAATATTCACTCTGACATTTTGGTTCTGCTTCGGATGCCGTCAAGCGGGATCGCGATCGTAATCCTTCACTGACCAATCAGCATTCATTAGCAGAATGCTAGCGTGTTATGGGCAACATTATTCATACGCTTGTTTCTGTGCAGGATCATTAAACTCTGGTGTCTCCTCGTGTGGTTCTGTGGGTTTCACATCTCTGACAGATGGAACATTTGTTCTGGTTGTGGCTAACAGATCCACACTTCTCTTCAGCAGAGAACAGAGAACAAACACACCGCAGACTATAAACAGCTGCACCATCAGCCAGCGGTTGGAAACTTTACACCAATCACAAACAGCTACAGAGCAGAGCGTCTGAGGTGTGATTCTGTAGTCGGTGAAGAGTCACTCGACTTTCTTAAGTTTAAAAGTCACAGAAACCAGCTCATGATTCCAGTCTGATGATCTTTAATGAGCAGATATTCATGTTGTTCTTCCACACCAGACATATTCACTGTTACACTCAGACTGCTTTAAATATTTCAAAACCTACAAGCCATCAGACGACGTGACACAGCCAGGTCACCCATCCTTACCATCTTCCCTCTTGCACATATTTTTTGTATTAAAACTAAGTTTTTGCACCCCTGGGCAATAACTGCACATTCCTGCACTAATGTACACATTGAAAGCAGACCCTTTATATACATATCCTTATCTTTTTTCAATAAGATGCTGATTGTAAACCTCTGTTTGGATGACAGCATCATATCAGTTGAGTCAGACAGCCAGCAGGTGGCAGCACAGCACCTTCTCTTTCTTTACACATGTTCAGTTCAGCAGGGAACAGCTCAGAGCTCTTTAACTTATGGAGTTTTAATTTAGCTGCCTGGAAGGCACCGTTGGAGGCAAAAAACACCATCGAGCGTGATTCTGTCGTCCGTCGTGGCGTCGTCACGTGTTTGCAAAGGGTCTATAGCTTGTTTTATGATTCATGAGGAGTAAACCGTTTTATTGTATTAATAAATGGCACTTTTTTTAGTATTTAATGTGTCAACTCTCACTGATTCTTGCTTACTCATTACATGGCGTTAGTAGTTTTAAGGAGCTATACTTATTCAGGGGAGCGCAGGGACGGGTGGTATTTGTGATCTTATGCGGTGGGCCGGTCTGGGCCAAAATGCCAGGTCTGATTTTTGGTCCCAGTCTGTCCCTGCACGCAATAGGTTTTGCGTTCTCTCGCGAAACATGTCTTCTTCCATCCTTCTGAGCCATGTGTCTATTTCCACTCAGCTGCCCAGAGCAATGAATCAGCTCGTTGCATTTTACTTTGATCTGGGAATTATGCTGATATACTGCTCAGGGTACATTCATATCTCATATAGGGTATCATCACATACATATACATATACATATATATATATATATATATATACACACACACACACACACACACACACACACACGTGTAGTATACCACACATGAGAAAGCAGCATTACTGTAAAAACATGTTGGACAGAAATCTCTTCAGCTGATACCAATGATTCTGTCTGATTCAGATCTCTCAGGATTACATCGTCCTGTACTCATTGACATCGTGCTGTACTCATTGACATCGTCCTGTACTCATTGACATCGTCCTGTACTCATTTGCTTTAGGTCAAGGCTTTATTTGTGTTCAAAGAATAAAAAAACGCACAACAATGAATATAAAGTATATACATATAAGATAAGAGTAAAACAGTTTAAGGTGCATTAAGGTATCTGAATGTTAAACCTGAGTTATTAACTTCCATCATGTCTCTGATCATTATTATTTCATCCATTCATTCATATTCAATAATTATCAGCTGATTTCACAGCTCATCACTTTGGTATAGTTCACATTTCATAACATTTCCTTTAACAAACATCATGTAAATAATACTTAGTAGATAATAATCCAGTTGGTCTTATTTAGAGACTCGTCCTCTATGTCCTCCTGAGATATTCTGAGCTGCATCAGATGATTTTATAATAACAATATTCACAATGTAATCAACTCCTCAGTTTAAACCATTCAAGCTGAGTTCATATATAATCATCAGCTGGAAATATAACATTTAGCATCATGAGGCTTCATACGGCCGAGCAGAAAACAATCATTTAATATTCCCTCCATATCAAAGGGATTATTACCAAACCACCAAACAGAAGACCTGTTGGAGATCTGTCTACACCTGAGGCCTGGACTACGAAGCGAGCTTCGGCGTTAACGAGCTAACTTCAGGTTCAACCCAGGGTTTTCTGTACTACGAAGGTGGATCACTTGTGATCGGGTTCAATCGCCGTGGTAACTCATGCTGAACGCCTAACCTGGGCGGGAGCAGGTTAAGTTGGAGATTAGAGATCAACCGGAGTTAAAGCACCGCCTACTGACCAATCAATACTCCATAGATAACGGCGTCACCGTTCTTAGAAGATCAGGCGGAGCTGAGAGAGAGAGACAGACAAAGTTAAAACATTTAGAGCCCGACCACCCCGTTAGCATTCCCTGATGTGTATATTTATGAAATATGTAGATTGTAAGGGGAGGGAATTACATATCGGCTCAGCTTCTTGAGCCGTGTGTTGCCAACACGCACATCAGTTTGAATTTTGTTAAACATTTGCACTCACGCTGGCTTCCCACTGCCAGGGCTGCAACTGAAATACCAGGCTAAAGCAACGACAGTTCATGGAAAGGACCAGGGTAATCATGGTCAGATCTTGGTCCTGACTGATGGGACGTGATATTAATAAAGCTAAAACCCCGGGTTGACTGAACTAGTTGTTAACCAGCGTTGTGATACAGCTGATGGAGGACCACGGGTGTTAGGTTAGGTGAAGACGGGGAACTGAAAGAAATCTGACAATCAAATCACTCAAACTGACCAAATAGCAGCTCTGCACCTGACCTCACACCCACAGAAGTAATGAGAATCATGTTGTATATACAGCACATGAGAACACTGTCTGGTGTTCAGAGCTCTGGGAGTTGTTAGAGGAGCTGAACGTCTCCTGCTTCATCAGCAGCAGCAGGTTGTCCTGATCTCTTGTTCTTACGTCTTTTATATATCAGGACACCGACCACTGCAGCAGCTGCAACAACCAGTCCACCTGCAACAGCTGCTGCCAGTCCACGGTATCGGCCTCCAGGAGAGGAGTTTCCATCCTCAGAACCTGAAGATGAATAAACATATGAGTCAGTAAATGTGTGATAGTGGAGCAGTCTTCATCCTCTGATGTTAGAAACTGCAGCTACAACCTGATACTCAGAAAAACTCACAGAGAGAGACTCACTCACCTGGCTCTGTAACCTGCAGACGGATGGTTCTGATTGGCTCAGAGTCAATGATGGCTCTCTTTTTACGTCTTGAACCATCTGATGCAACTCGACACTCGTATGTCCCGTTGTCGATGCTGCTCACATTCTTCAGAATTAAAGACACGTCTCCGTCCTTCAGCTCTCTGTCCACCAGCTCCACCCTGTCCTTAAAGGATGGATGCTGGTAGGTTGGATCCAGGTGTCCATCTCTGTATAAGAGGACGTAGTCTGGCTCCAGGTCAGGTCTGGTCCACTCTACAACTCTGATGGAGGAATCAGCAGCCTGACACGGCAGAGTGACATCATCTCCAGGGTTCACTACCACAATCAGGTCTGAAAAACAATAATAAACTACTATTAATAATAAAAAGTCAGAACAACAGACTCCAGGTGTCCTGCTGTTGACAGGAAGATCAGATCTTTCTCCGTAGCCTACGGAAGTGCTCTGGTGTTTATACTTGTGCGCTGGTGTGTGCGTCGAGCCGGCGTGCGTAGAGTGAGAGAGTGACGGTGATAACCGGTAGCTTCAGAGCGAGTAGACAAGCTAACACATTTACAAAAAATAATGCCCATAACAGGTTTGAATATTAAGGGCTGCCTAATATTGGTTTGAATATCAACCATTCAAATAATGAAGTTCTGAGTCAAAGGCCTAGTTTAAGGTAACTTTTCTTACAGTACTTTTACAGGAGTAAAATATTCCCTAAATGTTGAGATCTGAACTGATTCTCTCTGTCTGACTCATCATGGGAGACTCTAGAGGAGCTGCAGCTACAACCTGATACTCAGAAAAACTCACAGAGAGAGAATACTCACCTGGAACCTGCAGACGGACGGTTCTGATGAGTCTGATTTGGTCAGTATCAGTTTTAACTCGACACTCGTATGTTCCAGCGTCGATGCTTCTCACATTCTTCAGAATTAAAGACGCGTCTCCGTCCTTCAGATCTCTGTCCACCAGCTCCACCCTGTCCTTAAAGGATGGATGCTGGTCGTCTGGAGTCAAGCGTCCATCTCTGTAATAGAGGACGGTATCTGGCTCCAGGTCAGGTCTGGTCCACTCTACAGCTCTGATGGAGGAATCAGCAGCCTGACACGGCAGAATGACATCATCTCCAGGGTTCACTACCACAATCAGGTCTGAAAAACAATAAAAATAGTAATCAATAAAAGTCATGGTATTTCTAAAGACCTCCATCAGGTGTAACACTGCAGAAGGGATGTTAATTAACAGATATCACAGGACTTTATTCCCACAAGTCAACACATGAAGAACCTCCTCACTGAGATACGTGTTGACATGACTCATCAATAGTTCAGGTCTAATCCTTCAGTAAATGATGTTTAATATTAGATCTGATCTCTTTCATAGTCAGTGTCTCTCACCACTAAAGGTGAGAGAATGATTCTGTGTTAAAGGTACGTGGAGATACCGAGTCTACGCTGCAGCCTGACGTCACCTCTCAAGAAATGCAACCACACACACACCTCTGAAGAATAAATATGATAAATAATAAATATGAATTGTTTTAGTATTAGTTAAATTACCAGAAAAAGAACCAGTCCTTGTTTTGGTCTTGTAATATATCCATGTTATGCTGGGTAGCTCTTACATCACATAGTATTGCAGGCTTGCTGATGTACAAAGTAAACCAATACAATTCAAATGTTTAATTAATTAACATGTATTTTCAAACATGGATAGTCCCACCACTGTAGCCATATTGTGCATGCAGTAGGCTGGCTAAGGTAAGCAGTGATGTTTGAGCTGTTAGGTTACACGGGTCCAAGATGGCGCCCGCATGTAAACAAACATGTAAAACATCTTTTTAATAAACTGTCTGTACACTTACAACGTTCTCAATGCGTCGATTTACATGCAGGGACCCTCATTATGCTACCGTTGTAGTGTGGTGCCATTTTGAGCCTTGTTAGTGGTATAAAACAGCGATTTACCCTCGTTAGCAGCTAACCACCGGTATGCGGTAGCTTGTTTAAAGCTAGAGACACATTCGGTTAACATGAAAACATGTCCCAGAGAACGGTCGACTCGGTACACGTATGTTAATAACCCCTAGGAACTGTCCTTTAACGTGCTACGTTGACAAGTAACGTTAGCGTTAGCATGCTGATGCTAACGGGCGGTGGTGAACGTTAGCGTTAGCTCATGCTAACGGGCGGTGGTGAACGTTAGCGTTAGCTCATGCTAACGGGCGGTGGTGAACGTTAGCGCATGCTAATCCTCGGTGGGTAACGTTAACGTTTTAAGGTTAGGCCTACAACATCCTTCAACACGTTCATCCGAACCCAGCCAGCACTAACCCCAGCACCGGGTGATAACGGTGACCGTATCAGCTGCTGGTTAACTGCTCAACTAGCTAACGTTAGCTGCCACAAATCGCATCAATAAAACGTTTAAACTGCAGCTATTTTACCAGAATGACATGAATAAACATTACTAACGTCGTCCATCAATCTTTTCACAATCAAAGCTGATATTTACCAGAAGCTGCTTCAGTCACAAGGATCAACAGGAGTATTAATGGAGCCATGAGAGCTGACAGAGTGGTGACCTGCATCTGCTGCTCTGCTCTCTCCTTATATATACTCGACTGCTGAGGTGTGTGACGTAGGGTTGGTGGTTAACTGCTCAACTAACGTCGTCCATCAATCTTTTCACAATCAAAGCTGATATTTATGTAATGTTAATATTCGTCATGACTCATTTTGTACCCACCACTTTTTTGGAAGACCTCTAGCTCAATTAGTTAAAATGAATAAAGTTCATAACACATAATTATTGAGCGACAGATGCCAACAAATCCACAAAAAGCACAGACGCAGCTGATCTCCTGCTGCCGCTGGCTACTCGCTCGTCCTCTCACAACGCTGCCTGTCGGACATAACGCTTAACGTGGTTTAATGTACCTAAACAATGATTACCACATTTCTCTCTCATAGGCCTATTGGTCCTCATAACCACTGAAAACTGTCAAAAAAATAAATAAATCGAACCAGAAATGTGGTGATGATTGATCGTTGTTTAGGTAGGCTACATTAAACCACGTTTTTATTCATTTACATTAGTAAGCTATGGACGCGTCTCTGTCCCCAGCGCATTTCAGACTAAACTGACGCCCATGGTCATAGGTCTTAACACTGTGCTCCAGCGGCCCCTTAATACAACATAATAACACATGTAAGGATACAACCAATACCATGAAACAAACAATATACACCCGTAACACCCAGAGACTACGACGCGTACCGGTCTAGAATAATTTACTATAATAAGAGATATTCAGACCTTCACACTATAAACACGGAACAAACACACGGTCACACACTTCATACTCAAACCGTGTTCACAGTTCACACAACACACCAGTTTAACTAACATTATACACATAACAGGAACACACATACCATTAATGAAGCCTTATGTCGGAGAGGAAGACACCACACCGTCGTTTACTCTCCAAAATGGCGGTAGGCTGTCATCAGGCTCGTTGGAGAAGAACTGCACCTCGCGGCGGCAGCAACCGGGGCGGAGACTAAATCCGCTCTCAAGTCACCAACGGAGCCTTGTTAGTGGTATAAAACAGCGATTTACCCTCGTTAGCAGCTAACCACCGGTATGCGGTAGCTTGTTTAAAGCTAGAGACACATTCGGTTAACATGAAAACATGTCCCAGAGAACGGTCGACTCGGTACACGTATGTTAATAACCCCTAGGAACTGTCCTTTAACGTGCTACGTTGACAAGTAACGTTAGCGTTAGCTCATGCTGATGCTAACGGGCGGTGGTGAACGTTAGCGTCATGCTGACGCTAACGGGCGGTGGTGAACGTTAGCGTTAGCTCATGCTAACGGGCGGTGGTGAACGTTAGCGTTAGCTCATGCTAACGGGCGGTGGTGAACGTTAGCGCATGCTGATGCTAACGGGCGGTGGTGAACGTTAGCGTTAGCTCATGCTAACGGGCGGTGGTGAACGTTAGCGTTAGCTGATGCTAACGGGCGGTGGTGAACGTTAGCGTTAGCTCATGCTAACGGGCGGTGGTGAACGTTAGCGCATGCTAATCCTCGGTGGGTAACGTTAACGTTTTAAGGTTAGGCCTACAACATCCTTCAACACGTTCATCCGAACCCAGCCAGCACTAACCCCAGCACCGGGTGATAACGGTGCTAACGGCAGTAACGTCGGGGGAACAGACCGTATCATCCTCCCCCTTTAACCTTTAGCGGTTTCAGCTGCTGGTTAACTGCTCAACTAGCTAACGTTAGCTGCCACAAATCGCATCAATAAAACGTTTAAACTGCAGCTATTTTACCAGAATGACATGAATAAACATTACTAACGTCCCCGACACTGTTCTCTCTGCAGTAATAATATACACCTCGACGCTACGAGTGGGTTATGACAGAGTGGTGACTTGCATCAGTCTGTCCCCGCTAAGACACTGTTCTCTCTGCAGATATATACTCGACGATATGACGGGGTTATGACGTAGGGGGAGGTGGCAGTCTGGGTGTATTGTGAGGGAGAGGGGGGACTACAGCTCCGGCTACAGGAGGACAGCTGAATCTGAAGGAGAATCTAAACCTAAAGTATTGTAATGTTAATATTCGTCATGACTCATTTTGTACCCACCACTTTTTTGGAAGACCTCGAGCTCAATTAGTTAAAATAAATCCCCACAGTGCAGCACAGACGCAGCTGATCTCCTGCTGCCGCTGGCTACTCGCTCCTCCTCTCACAACGCTGCCTGTCGGACATAACGCTTAACGTGGTTTAATGTACCTAAACAATGATTACCACATTTCTCTCTCATAGGCCTATTGGTCCTCATAACCACTGAAAACTGTCAAAAAAATAAATAAATCGAACCAGAAATGTGGTGATGATTGATCGTTGTTTAGGTAGGCTACATTAAACCACGTTTTTATTCATTTACATTAGTAAGCTATGGACGCGTCTTTCAAAACATGACCTGTTCGAAAGAGAAAGAACATGAACGCGTCTCTGTCTCCAGCGCATTTCAGACTAAACTGACGCCCACGGTCATAGGTCTTAACACTGTGCTCCAGCGGCCCCTTAATACAACATAATCACACATGTAAGGATACAACCAATACCATGAAACGGTGCTAACGGCAGTAACGTCGGGGGAACAGACCGTATCATCCTCCCCCTTTAACCTTTAGCGGTTTCAGCTGTTTCAGTAATGAATAAACATTACTAACGTCGTCCATCAATCTTTTCACAATCAAAGCTGATATTTACCAGAAGCTGCTTCAGTCACAAGGATCAACAGGAGTATTAATGGAGCCATGAGAGCTGACAGAGTTGTGACCTGCATTCGTCTGTGTCCGACACTGTTCTCTCTGCAGTATATATACACCTCGTTGACGCTACGACTAGGGGGGGGAGTCAGAGAAAATCAAAGGTAACCTCTCACTGTGTCCCCGCTGGGTGAGAGTGGAGTTGGTTGGGGGAGTGGCAGTCTGGGTGTATTGTGAGGGAAAGGGGCGGGACTACAGCTCCGGGTTACAGGAGGACAGCTGAATCTGAAGGAGACTCTAAACCTAAAGTATTGTAATGTTAATATTCGTCATGACTCATTTTGTACCCACTTGTACCACAATAAATAAAGTTCATAACACATAATTATTGAGCGACAGATGCCAACAAATCCACAAAAAGCACAGACGCAGCTGATCTCCTGCTGCCGCTGGCTACTCGCTCCTCCTCTCACAACGCTGCCTGTCGGACATAACGCTTAACGTGGTTTAATGTACCTAAACAATGATTACCACATTTCTCTCTCATAGGCCTATTGGTCCTCATAACCACTGAAAACTGTCAAAAAAATAAATAAATCGAACCAGAAATGTAGTGATGATTGATCGTATGTTTAGGTAGGCTACATATAAACCACGTATTTATTCATATACATTATACTATATACGCACTAAACATATGTATACGATATATATATACATATATGCGTATATATCAGACATATATACTATACTGACCTATGGTCATAGGTCTTAACACTGTGCTCCAGCGGCCCCTTAATACAACATAATAACACATGTAAGGATACAACCAATACCATGAAACAAACAATATACACCCGTAACACCCAGAGACTACGACGCGTACCGGTCTAGAATAATTTACTATAATAAGAGATATTCAGACCTTCACACTATAAACACGGAACAAACACACGGTCACACACTTCATACTCAAACCGTGTTCACAGTTCACACAACACACCAGTTTAACTAACATTATACACATAACAGGAACACACATACCATTAATGAAGCCTTATGTCCGAGAGGAAGCGACCGCCTCACCCTGCCCGGGTAATCACCATCCACCACACCGTCGTTTACTCTCCAAAATGGCGGTAGGCTGTTATCAGGCTCGTTGGAGAAGAACTGCACCTCGCGGCGGCAGCAACCGGGGGACGGAGACTAAATGTGACAATGCGCCTCCCCTCCTGTCTCTCTCTGTCCCTCCCCCTCCCCTTCTTCTGTCTCTCTCTGTCCCTCCCCCTCCCCTCCTGTCTCTCTCTGTCCCCCTCCCCTCCTGTCTCTCTCTTTTCCTGCTAACTGTTCACCTCCAGGCTCTTTCTTTCACACTACACACTCTACACTGTGCATGTGCAGCTGGCAGATAAACAACAATAAAACATACATATATAAACATACAAACTTTACTGCTACATTTTGCCCTTTACACAGAGACCTGTCCTCTAATAACTGAACATAAAACAAACACACTCAAACTCAACAATAACACTGATGAAAAGAACATGGAAATTCAACAATATGACGTACCATAACTTTAAACATCTTACTGATCCAACTTCTCGAAGTCCATCAGGAGCATTTCTCTGCTACATAATCCCTTCTGGGCAGTCTTTCATTCAGTCACAACTTGACTGGAGGTGTGTGCTGCTGTAGAATGCTGGAAACCTATTGGCTGCTGATAATCATTGAATATGAATGAATGGATGAAATAATAATGATCAGAGACATGATGGAAGTTAATAACTCAGTTTTAACATTCAGATACCTTAATGGGCCTTAAACTGTTTTACTCTATAAATACTTTATTTTTGGATTCCAAGTTGTTATTTTTATATATTTATTGCTGTGCACTTTTCTTACTTTGAACACAGATAAAGCCGCTCCAAATATCTAACCTCATATTGTGTGTGTGTTATATTAATATAACATATATTAATGTTGGTGTGGCATCCTCCACACCAACATTTGGCTGGTACGCAAACTGCAGCCGGTCCTGGGCGTGTTGTACCTGGGGTCTGAGGAGGCTGAGGAAGAGCCGCTCCAACGTCTTCATCAGGTGTGAAGTGAGTGCCACCGGTCGGAAGTCGTTCAGCTCGCTGGTCCTGTTCTTCTTGGGAACCGGAACGATGCAGGACGTCTTCCAGAGGGTGGGCACTCTCCCTAGCTTTAGGCTAAGGTTGAAGATCCGTTGTAGTGGTTCCCCCAGTTCTGCAGCGCAGGTCTTTAGTAGTCTCGGACACACTTTATCCGGGCCTGCTGCTTTCCTGGGCCGGAGCTATTGGCTCTGTAGGCAAACTGCAGGGGGTCCAGGAGGGGGTCCAGGAGGGGGTCCAGGAGGGGGTCGGTGATGGCTTTGAGGTGTGAAAGCACAAGGCACTCAAAGGACTTAACCACAGAGGTCAGGGCGACGGGTCTGAAGTCATTAAGTCCTGTGGTTCTTGACTTCTTGGGGACAGGGATTATGGTTGAGGTCTTGAAGCAGGCTGGCACGTGATATGTCTCCAGTGAGGTGTTGAAAATGTCTGTGAACACTGGAGACAGCTGATCAGCGCAGTGCTTCAAGCTGAATGGGGAGACAGCATCCGGTCCAGCAGCTTTCCTGGGGTTCTGTCTCCTAAAGAGTCTGTTGACGTCCCTCTCATGGATGGAGAGAGTCGTCACTGAGGTGAGTGGGGGGGTGGAGGGGGGGACCTTTATGGAGGGCATTGGTGGGGAGGTCCAGGACCCTGCTGAGATGGGGGAGGTGGAGGTGAAGCACAGTGGCTGTAGCTGTAGGGAGGTGTCGTGGGGGATGGTGTCAGGACTGTCCTTTTGTCTTTCAAATCGACAGTAGAACTCGTTCAGGTCGTTGGCTAGGTGTCGGTCATTGAAGGAGTGGGGGGGTTTAGGCTTATAGGTGGTGATCTGCCTAAGTCCTTTCCAGACAGTCGCAAAGTCGTTCGCTGAGAACTGGCGTTGGAGCTTCTCAGAGTAGCGTCGTTAAGCCTCCTTCACTGCCTTGCTAAAGTTGTACTTTGACTCTTTAAATCTGTCTTTGTCCCCACTCCTGAACGCCTCTTCCTTAGTCAGCCTTAACCTTCTGAGTTTGGCTGTGAACCAGGGTTTGTCATTGTTGAAACTCACCCTGGTGCTTGATGGAGCCAGCTCTTTACTATAATTTAACAGAGACATTTGTTACATTTAAGGCAAAGAGTACAACTGTTAATTTGTGCAAATGATTAGTAGCCTAACTCCTTGAATGGTCTGATTATGACGGTTTCAGAGCAGTGGTCAGTAAATATATGCCAGGATGCTCTGATTAGACTAGGTCAAGCGAAATGCGTGGCACAATTCGAACCGGACCAAAAAATTATTATCATCTCTCATTGACTCCCGTTCATATATTTTTTCGAAAGATAGGTCCCATGGACCGGAATTAGAAGGGCGTGACTTTGGCTCTCTATAGGAAGTTAGAGTAAACATGGAGCTTTTATTGTGATGGGGACAACGGAAGTGGATAAAGTGTGGTATGTGTTTGGTTTGGTCTGTGTTGGGGTTGAATAAAGTGAGACGTTCAGTGCCGTCTGGGTTCCAGCATTGGAAGTCTCTATTTTACAGCCAAACCTGAGTCTAGACAACATAAGAAACCCTTGGTTACATTTATATTGTATTCAGTGAACATTATTTTCTTGTTCCACTGTTGGAGTGTCACTAGTAAACATCAGGTTCCTCCCGTTACACCAGGGCGCCATCTTGTGGCGGCTTGTGAAAAGGACACGTTTTGTATTGGCAGTGTCTCTGTGTTAGTTCCAAGGTTACAAGTTCATGAAAGGACACCTGTGCTCCTGGCTTTACTACTTTCTTGGGCATGGATTACTGGACAGGCCAACCGGGGAAAGGCCCAGGTGCCCAAAATGTCAGGTGCCTCACCTGCAAAATGTCACTCAACAAGGCACCAACCAACCATGATATAAAACAGAAGTGCTAATAAACAGTATATTCACACAGCTTTCACTACTGTTGATGCTCGGAGCAGCCATGTTGAATTGTGATGTCGGAGTTGGTGAGGTTCTTCTTTTGGTGAGGACCAACAACAGTTGGACAGCCAGTAAAAGCCTCCTCCTTCCTCTTTATATATGACTATGTCACATGTCAGCTACAAGGAAACAGGCTGTTGGATATGAGAGAAGTGAAGTTATGATCACATTGGAACAAAGCACAGAGAGAAAAGATGCTCATCCTTTTATTTTATTTGATCTGAAGCGATTAAAAACAACATCACGACTTACAGCAGAACCTGAACAACTATCTGCTGCTAAAGTCCAGTTCAGAGCAACGTTTGCAACGAAAAGAAACCAGTTTGGATGTGGTTAACCATCTTTGTATTCTGGGGGAGTTCCATCTGTTTTGTTAAAGACGCCCCGATCAGATCAGTTGTGTATTTAACAACAGAACCACCAGTTTTTTCAACTCATGCTGCTCCTGAAAAACGAAAGGGCAAACTGCCCCACGCCACTTAAACACGCCTAGGGCCCAACTGTTCTATCTTGAAAAACAAGTGGACTGACCTTGGTTTGTTGTGCAGCTCAGCAGTGAGATCAGAACTGAAGAGAAATCAACCTTGGGTTAGTTTGAGTTGGTGATACGAGACATTCAAAGTTTAAATAATAAATGAAAAGAACACTAAAAACTGGCAGCAAAAGCATTTACATTTACACAACCTTTCAAGATTACTTGCAGAATTCCTTCTCATAAACTGTTGTTCTCATAAAATGTTATGTTTACGTTCAGGAGCATTATTAAGTCAACTAATTTTTACTCTTTCAGCAGTTTTTAAAAACTAACACAGTTTTCTTACAGAGCAGCCACAGTAGAGATGTTTCCTCCATCCTGAGACTTTGGGAAGTGAGACTTATTGAAATGTGTAAGTAAACCCCCCCCGTCCTTCCTCTGTGACTGTGGCCCAGTGTTGTGGTTTCCTCTTCACACAGTTAGAGAAAAGGTTTTTGTTTTAGTTGCAATAAAGCAGATACATTCATTTTAAATTAAGTTTTAAAACAAGGCACTAAACCACAACATGAAGTGAAGATAGATGTAAAACTAAATGTTGAGAGGAAAAATAAGCAACGACCCACACCTGAATGTAAAAGAACATGAATACGATGCAGCACGTGTGTGTGTGTGTGTGTGTGTGGTCATTGTTTTAATGCCTGAGGTGAAGGTTATCTTTTCACACAGATACACAATGTTGATTTGAATTTGTCATATATTCATTAGTAAATGACTTGATGATGATGTTCAAGCTGTATCTTCCTGTAGATGGCCACGGTTTAGTTGAGAGGAAGTGAACCGGGGGAGTGGTTTTGTACCTGCGTCTCTGACAGCTCGCCTTTGTTTAACCACAGAAATGTGCTCAGAAAGAGACTCAAAGGAAGATACTGTGTAGCTGCACAGTATAAAACTACACCAGAATCAAGAATCAGGTCTGCATTAAGCAGGTAGTGTTGCAGGTTTACCTGGAGCTCTGTCCCCTAAAACGCACCAAAAGGCTCGGCAGCTAACAAACAACAGAACTATCGTCAAGAATAAAGAAATGTTGATGATATGAAATGATATCATCGGAGTCATGGTTTATTCATACAGTCTATGGTCGGAGCGCTAGCTTGTGGAGTTTGACATTAGTGCTTCCAACGTGTTTAGCTGCTAGCCCTTTCCCCTAGGTTGGATCGTTTGGTATCTAGCTTGGTTTTGTGACTCAATTTCAATGAATGTCCAGTGTGTCAGTCTCAGTTTTGTTGAACGCTACAAAGCCTACACGTTAGGCTTTATTTGTGCATTTAAGTGAATATGTACGTGTTTTGTGTATGTCACAACAATGTTACATCCAGCCCTTTGCCTAGTTGATTGCTAGCATGCTGGATAACAGCTAAACCTCTCTGTCCTCTGCCTGATGTGAGCGTTTCAGCGCCCTGTCTCTGCGGCAGATAGCATCGGTGGTGTTGGTACTTGCCGTTGGTCTATCG
>NW_027595696.1:2500-5000 GCF_031162955.1 Sander vitreus
CAGAGACACACACACATAGACAGAGACACACACACATAGACAGAGACACACACACACACACACACAGAGACACACACACACACAGACAGAGACACACACACACAGACAGAGACACACACACACACACACACACACACACACAGACAGAGACACACACACACACACACACACACACACACACACACAGACAGAGACACACACAGACAGAGACACACACACACACACACACACACACACACACACAGACAGAGACACACACACAGACAGAGACACACACACACACACACACACACACACACAGACGGAGACACATAGACAGAGACACACACACACACACACACAGAGACACACACACACACAGACAGAGACACACACACAGACAGAGACACACACACACACACACACACGTCAGAAAATAGCCACAATAAATCATCATATACAAGAAAATGTCACCAAAAAAATCGGGTTTTGTTTGAAGTATTTACTTTAGTTAGTACTATTAATTAGTACTTTGCTACATTTTAAATCAAAGAAAAGTCTCTAACGTTGTTTTGAACGTTGGAGACTAATGGAGAGATGTCAGAGTGGGGGGGCTGCACGTGGAAAGGCGCCCCGAGCAGTTGGGGGTTTGGTGCCTTGCCCAGAGAAGTAAATCGAAGTACCGTAATAGTACTTTTAGTTAAGCCGAATACTTTTGTACTCTTTCCGAGCGGAGTGAGCTGTGACCTCTGACCTCTGCAGGGCGTTGAAGCTGACCAGTTTCTCCAGGTGAGTTTGAGTTTGGACGTCGCGGCGGCGGACGGAGTGAGTCTGCAGGCTGGAGAGAGGCAGCACGTCAAAGTCATCGAGCATCGAGTGGAGAGACGCTGAGGAGGGGACACACACACACACACACAGTCAGACACACACACACACACACACAGTCAGACACACACACACACACACACACACACACACACACAGTCAGACACACACACACACACACACACACAGACACACACACACACACACACACACACACACACACACACACACACACACACAGACACACACACACACACACACACACAGTCAGACACACACACACACACAGTCAGACACACACACACACACACACAGTCAGACACACACACACACAGTCAGACACACACACACACACACACAGTCAGACACACACACACACACAGTCAGACACACACACACACACACACACACACACACACAGTCAGACACACACACACACACACACACACACACACACACAGCACACACAGTCAGACACACACAGTCAGACACACACAGTCAGACACACACACACACAGACACACACACACACACACACACACACAGTCAGACACACACACACACACAGACACACACACAGACACACACACACACACACACACACACACACACACACACACACAGTCAGACACACACACACACAGACACACACACACACAGTCAGACACACACACACACACACACACACACACACACACACACACACACACACACACACACAGTCAGACACACACACACACACACACACACACACACACACACACACACACACACACACACACACACACACACACACACACAGTCAGACACACACACACACACACACACACACACACACACACACAGTCAGACACACACAGACACACACACACACAGTCAGACACACACACAGTCAGACACACACACAGTCAGACACACACAGTCACACAGTCAGACACACACACACACACACACACAGACACACACACACACACACACACACACACACACACACACACACACACACACAGTCACACACACACACACACACACACAGTCAGACACACACACAGTCAGCCAGACACACACAGTCAGACACACACACAGTCAGACAGACACAGCCAGACACACACACAGTCAGACACACACACACACACACACACACACACACACACAGTCAGACACACACACACACAGACAGACACACACACACACACAGTCAGACACACACACAGTCACACAGTCAGACACAGTCACACACACAGTCAGACACACACACACACACACACACACACACAGTCAGACACACAGAGTCAGACATATACACACACACACACACGCACACACACACACACAGAGTCAGACACATACACACACACACACACACACACACAGTCACACAGTCAGACACAGTCACACACACAGACACACACACACACACACACACACACACACACACACAAACACACAAAGTCAGAAACGCGCGCGCACACACACGCACGTGTGGCACAATTGAGCTTCCATAAGTTCTACATTAACTTTGACTGTAAGGTGAAGTCAGACCTGCTCATTTAATACAACTGACTTTAATATAGAGTTTCAGAATCATAAAGCCATGTTGAACACTCACTGTAATGTTGCTCCTCTGTGTCTGCAGGCGGGGAAGCGGCTGCTTCCGTTAACACGGTAAAAACGGTAAACACCAAGAGTTCCTGTC
>NW_027595697.1:0-7500 GCF_031162955.1 Sander vitreus
ACACTTGGACAGAGAGACAGACACACACACACAGCCAGGGAGAGATATACACACACACACACACACACGCACACACACACACACACACAGACAGGGAGAGATACACACACACACACACTGACAGAGAGACACACACACACACACACAAAGAGACATACACACACAAACACACAATGACACAATGACACACACACACACACACACACTTGGACAGAGATACACACACACACACACACACACACACACACACACACACACACACACACACACACACACACACACACACACACACACACCAGTAGACTGAACAGATCAGGAAGTTCTCTTTACATTTTAATAAAACACAAATCAAACAGAGGATCAATAATCAGAACAGACAAAGTTCATCACAACATTTCTGAGTCACATCGGAGGCGACGGGTGAGACTGAAGAACTCCCCCAGAAACCAAGTGGTTTGTTCCAGCATCATTCTGACCTGGTCAGGTTTGTAGTGGCGGCGCCCTCTAGTGGCCGTTCTGACGGGAGCAGAGCAGGAAGTAAGGTGAGGAAGAAGAGGAGAGCCAAATGAAGAAGAAGAACACACACACACACACACACACACACTGAGACACATACACAGACAAACACACACATACTTACTGGTTTAAATGTTTTATGAGGACCACAATTATAACCTTCACTTGTGGGGACAACACAGACTGAGAAACACACACACACAGACAAACACACACAGGAACAAACCGCACACACACAAACACACACAGGGACACACACACACACACACACACACACAGGGACACACACACACACACACAGGGACACACACACACACGCGGACAAACACACACACAGGAACAAACCGCACACACACAAACACACACAGGGACAAAGACACACACACACACACGGACAAACCGCACACACACACACAGGAACAAACCGCACACACACAAACACACAAAGGGACAAAGACACACACACACACGCGCACACACACACACACACGGACAAAGCGCACACACACACACACACACACACACACACACACACACACACACACACACAGGGACACAGAGTAACAGACACACAAACACAGACACACACACACACACACACACAAACACACAGAGGGACAAAGACACACACGGACAAACCGCACACACACACAGGAACAAACCACACAAACACACACACACACACACACACAAACACACACACAAGAATGTCGGAAAACAAAGACCAAAGGGTGAAAGGAGAAAGCTTTTGACCGCTAAAATGTGAATGGAGGGAGATTGTCCGTACGCCTCGCTGTGTTTCTGCAACATGAGTCTGTGGAAAACATGAAACGTGACTTCAACTTACACATGAAATCACTCCTCCCACTTTGCAACGTTATTTTTTTATTATTGTTCATTCATTTATGTATTTATTGTGCTCTGACTCAAAGATCTCGCTATTTTCTCATTAAAACATATAGTACAAAATCAGGGATGCACCGAACCCAGGATTCTGATTGGGCTGAATATTGGGCTTGTTGACGGGGTTGGGTTTCTGCTGAACCCTACGCTGTCACTCCGCGCTACGCTGGTCGCCGTAATGACGGCGCCGTTGATTACAGGAAGGTGTTTACGTAGGTGGAGCTTCAATGCAGCAGGCTGAGAGGAAGTGGAAATGGAACTGGTGAGCAGAAAAAGGGTTGTTTGGCAGTACTTTCAGTCAAAAGAAGGCCATTCAAGTCCAGCTACATGTTCAATCTGCAATGCTGATTAGTCTGGTGGTGGCGAGGACCCTAAACAATACACAACATCACCGCTGTTACAACATCTGGTATGAAACATCTGGAAGAATAACTGTCTAACTGTTCAGCTGCACCAATCAGTGTGTGTGTGTGTGTGTGTGTCTGTGTGTGTGTGTGTGTGTGTCTGTGTGTGTGTGTATGTGTGTGTCTGTGTGTGTGTCTGTCTGTGTGTGTCTGTCTGTGTGTGTGTCTGTGTGTGTGTCTGTGTATGTGTGTGTGTGTGTGTGTGTGTGTGTCTGTCTGTGTGTGTGTGTGTGTGTGTGTGTGTGTGTGTGTGTGTGTCTCCGTGTGTGTGTGTGTGTGTGTGTGTGTGTGTGTGTGTGTGTGTGTGTGTGTGTGTGTGTGTGTGTGTGTGTGTGTGTGTGTCTGTCTGTCTGTGTGTGTGTGTGTGTGTGTCGTGTGTGTGTGTGTGTCTGTCTGTCTCTGTGTGTGTGTGTGTGTGTGTGTGTGTGTCTGTGTGTGTGTGTGTGTCTGTCTCTGTGTGTGTGTGTCTGTCTGTGTGTGTGTCTGTGTGTCTCTGTGTGTGTGTGTCTGTGTGTGTGTGTGTGTGTCTGTGTGTGTGTGTGTCTGTCTCTGTCTGTGTGTGTGTGTGTGTGTGTGTGTGTGTGTGTCTGTCTGTGTGTGTGTGTGTGTGTGTGTGTGTGTGTGTGTCTGTGTGTGTGTGTGTGTGTGTGTGTGTCTGTGTGTCTCTGTGTGTTGTGTGTGTGTGTGTGTGTGTGTGTGTGTGTGTGTCTGTGTGTGTGTGTCTGTCTCTGTGTGTGTGTGTGTGTGTGCGTGTGTGTGTCTCTGTGTGTGTCTGGATCATCACAGTCTCACCTACGGCACCTTTAACGGACTGAGGATGGGACGAGGATTCAGTTTCGGATTCGGCAGAACCTTAACCAGTGGATTCAGTATTTCGACTGAACCCCAGAAATCTGGATCCGGTGCATCCCTAATACCAAATCACATATTTCGTTCCCGGAAGCTTGTGAGGAAACTGATGAAGAAAGGATGTGAAATAAGTGCAACCTCGCCTGGTTTTTGGCAGCGACTCTGAGCGAGTCCCGTGTGAAGGCGAACCAAGAGCTCAGGTTATTCAGACACTGGCACAAACATACTCTCACCTTAAAGGACCATCCCGGTCTATTCCCCCCCCCCGTAGCTCTGTTGTGTGTAAATGTGGAGAGCTGTCAGTGGCGAGAAACACGAAACCAACAGTGCTGCCTACACCGTGTTAGCCTCCTGCTAGCGTTAGCACCCAACAGGCTTAAACAGGGCAGGTTTAAGCCTGTTTTTAGCCTCTAAACAGGCTCTAAATGTCATTACCAGAGCTCCCCATGTGCAGAGATTCCTTCTGAGGGAACACAGGGAATCTGACTGATGGAGATGTGACAGAAAGGCATAAACGTTGTTAATCCAGCCAGCTCATAGCTCTGTTTATTTCCTGTGTTCCAGTCAAGTCCACGCTAGTCGATTGTCGAACATACAATCCAATATTCCAGTCAGATTCCCTGTGTTCCCTCAGAAGGAATGTATGTGTGTGTGTGTGTGTGTGTGTGTGTGTGTGTGTGTGTGTGTGTGTGTGTGTGTGTGTGTGTGTGTGTGTGTGTGTGTGTGTGTGTGTGTATCTATATGTGTGTGTGTGTGTGTGTGTGTGTCTCTGTGTATGACTGTCCGTGTGTGTGTGTGTGTGTGTGTGTGTGTGTGTGTGTGTGTGTGTGTGTGTGTGTGTGTGTGTGTGTGTGTGTGTGTGTGTGTGTGTGTGTGTGTGTGAGACTGGGAATCTGACTGGAATATTGGATTGTATGTTCGACAATCGACTAGCGTGGACTTGACTGGAACACAGGAAATAAACAGAGGTATGTACACACACACATTCTCACACACACACACATATAGATACACACACACACATTCTCACACATGCACACACACACACACACACACACACACACACACATATAGATACACACACACACACACACACACACACACACATACACACACACACACACACACACACACACACACATTCTCACATGCACACACACACACACACACACACACACACACACACACACATACATTCCTTCTGAGGGAACACAGGGAATCTGACTGGAATATTGGATTGTATGTTCGACAATCGACTAGCGTGGACTTGACTGGAACACAGGAAATAAACAGAGCTATGTGCTGGCTGGATTAACAACATTTATGTCTTTCTGTCACATCTCCATCAGTCAGATTCCCTGTGTTCCCTCAGAAGGAATCTCTGCACATGGGGAGCTCTGGTAATGACATTTAGAGCCTGTTTAGAGGCTAAAAACAGGCTTAAACCTGCCCTGTTTAAGCCTGTTGGGTGCTAACGCTAGCAGGAGGCTAACACGGTGTAGGCAGCACTGTTGGATTCGTGTTTCTCGCCACTGACAGCTCTCCACATTTACACACAACAGAGCTACGGGGGGGGGGGAATAGACCGGGATGGTCCTTTAATAATTAAAAACAACAACAAAAACAACAGTGTTAATTTCCAGCAAGATCAAAAAAATAAATTATACTTCATCTACAAATAACGGTACCAAAAATTAAGACAGTAATTATGACAAACAAAGGCTGAACGTGAAGTATTGCAGTATTGAAGTATATACTTGACTGACTGATGTGTGTTTGGATCCAAACTGTTCTCTTGCTGCAGCTACAATCTTTAAGTACACATCCTAATACCTGAACAGGGTACAACGTTACTCAGTCCCTCCACAAAACACGACTGTGATCTCATGATTCAACGCATAATCAGCCAAAGTCTGCATATGTATGGGGGGAGGGGCACTTAAGCTGCATGAATTGCTGATTTCCGCACAAAATATGAGGGGCTTGCATGATGTCATAATCCCCGCATTTTCGTTGCTGAAAAGTCCCAAATATCTGATCAGAAAGATGAAAAATGTTGTTTACTTCACACAAGAGCAGCCGTTATATACATATACGTATATATATATACACACATACACACACACACATATATGTATATACACATATATATATATATATATATATATACACATATATATATATACATACACATATATATACACATACATACATATACGTATATATGTATATATACACACATACACACATACACATATCACACATATATATATATATATATATATTATTCCCGTTTTAATGACGGGCTGTTTATAACAGCTGTTTGGTTAACCCCTCCTGTTGTCCTCAGGGTCAAAGTTGGGAATAAAGAAGGTGATAAAAGTGCCGAAATGTTGACAAAAAAAAGTTTGAATTTTTAATTTTGACCCAGAAAAACAGAAAGTAGCTTGTTGGTTGACGGGAAGACAACACGAGGGTTAAACGCTTAGTTCAAATGGTGAATATAAACCAGATGATGAGCGCTGAACAATCAGTAGGTGATACAGGACACTAACTGCGGCTCAGAGATGCTAAGCTAAGCTAACGTAGGCAGCAGTGTAAGACAACAACACGTCCCTTTACTTCCTCTGGATTACAAACACCAAAACTATCTTATCTATCTGTGTGTGTGTGTGTGTGTGTGTGTGTGTGTGTGTGTGTGTGTGAGAGAATGTGTGTGTGTGTGTGCGTGTGAGACTGTGTGTCTGTCTCTGTATGACTGTGTGTGTGTGTATGACTGTGTGTGTGTGTGTGTGTGTGTGTGTGTCTGTGTGTGTGTGTGTGTGTGTGTGTGTGTGTGTGTGTGTGTGTGTGTGTGTGTGTGTGTGTGATAACTACTGCAGGCTGGATTTAAACGTCCACTGTGACTCCATTCTGTTTCTTTTTTTTTTTGCATGTTGGGAAGTTCAGAGTTCACGATCCAAGATTAGTCATAGTCCAAG
Source organism: Sander vitreus (assembly GCF_031162955.1). NCBI lineage: Eukaryota > Metazoa > Chordata > Actinopteri > Perciformes > Percidae > Sander > Sander vitreus. Next base: position 5,654 of record NW_027595697.1, read on the forward strand.
AGTCAAAGTGTGTGAAGACACAGGAGAGTGTGTGTGTGTGTGTGTGTGTGTGTGTGTGTGTGTGTGTGTGTGTGTGTGTGTGTGTGTGTGTTTGTTATGACAGGACGTCCAGTGTGACAGTTCCTCTCTGTTTCTTCAGGATGGCAACCGCCTGCTCGTGCGTCGCTCCCTGCAGACTCTCTCCGTTCACCGTCAGGATCTGGTCGCCACGCTTCAGACGCCCGTCCACAGCCGCCGCGCCCTGAAAGACACACACACACACACACAGGTACACACACATGCATGCACCACAAACATGCACGCACACACACACATACACAGAGACAGACAAACAAACACACACACATACACATACACACAACCATCAGTTAACGTCCACTAAAAGTTCTGTTGTTGCTGCTGACAGACTCAGATTATTATTCTAAGTGTCTGACAACATTATGAAAGGATCCCTACAGAGATAAGACGCTAAAAGTACTGATTATTTACATGGAGTCTGGTAGAAATATGCTGGCTCTATACACGCTAAAATTCCTGACTATTTACATGGAGTCTGGTGGAGATATGCTGGCTCTATACACGCTAAAAGTCCTGATTATTTACATGGAGTCTGGTGGAGATATGCTGGCTCTATACATGCTAAAAGTCCTGATTATTTACATGGAGTCTGGTGGAGATATGCTGGCTCTATACATGCTAAAAGTCCTGATTATTTACATGGAGTCTGGTGGAGATATGCTGGCTCTATACATGCTAAAAGTCCTGATTATTTACATGGAGTCTGGTAGAAATATGCTGGCTCTATACACGCTAAAAGTCCTGATTATTTACATGGAGTCTGGTGGAAATATGCCGGCTCTATACACGCTAAAAGTCCTGATTATTTACATGGAGTCTGGTAGAAATATGCCGGCTCTATACACGCTAAAAGTCCTGATTATTTACATGGAGTCTGGTGGAGATATGCTGGCTCTATACACGCTAAAAGTCCTGATTATTTACATGGAGTCTGGTGGAGATATGCTGGCTCTATACACGCTAAAAGTCCTGATTATTTACATGGAGTCTGGTAGAAATATGCTGGCTCTTTTGACCGTTTTTCTAGAGTTTTGACATTTAGATCTCCACAGTGGCTGAACTGATGTATACCATTCAATCTGCATTGGCATGGTTAGCTTAGCTTAGCATAAAGACTGGAAGCCTGGCTCTGACCTTGCTGAAGACTGTCTTGACGTAGATGGGCAGGTCTCCGTGGGGGCTGCCGAAACCTCCGACAATGCTGAAGCCCAGACCCTCGGAGCCTTTCTCCAGACTGATGCTGCGGGGCCGCGGAGCCCTGGGGGGGGGGCAGATATACAGGTAAACACCACCTGGAAATGCATGTCTGTGTGTGTTTGTGTGTGTGTGTGTGTGTGTGTGTGTGTGTGTGTGTGTGTGCTTATCTGTGTGTGTTTGTCTGTGTGTGTGTGTGTGTCTTTGTCTGTGTGTGTGCATATCTGTGTGTGTGTGTGTATGTGGGTTTGTGTGTCTTTGTCTCTGTGTGTGTGTTTTTGTCTGTGTGTGTGTGTGTGTGTGTGTGTGTGTGTGTGTATACTCACTCTGGCTCTGCTGTGTGTGTGTCAGTGTTGGCAGACAGACTGGAGCTGCTGGACAAACCCTCCACCTGACTGGCGATGGCGCTGATGTTGGTGTCTGCAACCACCTGAGACACACACACACACACACACACACACACACACACACAATGAATTGAATCATTGCATCGATGCAATGAGGACGATTCTATATTTAGGCAGTCACAGACCATAATATATTATAACCTACTAACATCAAAAGCAGCAACCGGA
>NW_027595698.1:17500-20000 GCF_031162955.1 Sander vitreus
TAAGGGTCACGTGACGGTGGTATGGCGGTAATCGTCCCAGCCCTAATAACCTAAATATATGGGATGCTCTTGTTGTTTCATGAATGCTTACTTAGATACGTAGATTTTTAGGACTTTTGTAATCACTCATAGTAAAAAAATGTTTCTCTTCCTGAGGTGAGTTTCCTGTTATAAACCCCTAGGGGGGTTTCTTAATATACTGTATACTATACTATACTACACAGAGCTCAGAGTCACACAGACAGGAAGTTCCTCACACACATCAGCTGACTCTCACCTGGTCGTCGGGGTCGGTGGGGTCACAGGTAAAGTCTGACAGAACCGTCACATGACACAGGAAGTCCTGATACACTTCCTGAACCACGTCAGACCATATCCTGCCTCCCACGCCCGACAGCACCGCCTGGTCCAACCGGTAGAGCTGCACACTCACACTGAACACCTCCTGCAGGGGGGGAGAGAGAGGGGGAGAGGGAGTAGGGTGAGGATAGAGAGAGAGGGGGGAAAGGGAGGATAGAGAGAGAGTAGGGGGGAGGATAGAGAGAGGAGAGAGTAGGGGGGGAGGATAGAGAGAGAGAGAGAGAGTAGGGGGGATAGAGAGAGAGTAGAGGGAGAGGGATAGAGAGAGAGAGAGAGAGTAGGGGAGGGAGGGATAGAGAGAGAGAGAGAGAGAGAGGGAGGATAGAGAGAGGAGAGAGAGTAGAGGGGATAGAGAGAGGGAGAGAGAGTAGGGGAGGATAGAGAGAGAGAGAGAGAGAGTAGGGAGGATAGAGAGAGAGAGAGAGAGTAGGGGAGGATAGAGAGAGAGAGAGAGTAGGGGAGGATAGAGAGAGGAGAGAGTAGAGGGAGATAGAGAGAGAGGAGAGAGAGTAGGGAGAGGATAGAGAGAGAGAGAGAGAGAGGGGAGGATAGAGAGAGAGAGAGAGAGAGAGTAGAGAGAGGATGAGAGAGAGAGGAGAGAGAGTAGAGAGAGGGATAGAGAGAGAGAGAGAGTAGAGAGAGGATGAGAGAGAGAGAGAGAGAGTAGAGAGAGGAGGATGAGAGAGAGAGAGAGAGAGTAGGGAGAGGATAGAGAGAGAGAGAGAGAGTAGAGGGGAGATAGAGAGAGAGAGAGAGAGTAGGGAGGGAGGATAGAGAGAGAGGAGAGAGAGAGGGAGAGATAGAGAGAGAGAGAGAGAGTAGAGGGGAGGGATAGAGAGAGAGAGAGAGAGAGTAGGGGAGAGGATAGAGAGAGGAGAGAGAGAGTAGGGGAGAGGATAGAGAGAGAGAGAGAGAGAGAGAGGGAGGATAGAGAGAGAGAGGGAGAGAGATGAGAGGGAGAGATGGAGAGAGAGGAGAGAGAGTAGGGAGGATGGAGAGAGAGGAGAGAGAGTAGGGGGAGGATAGAGAGAGTAGGGGGAGGATAGAGAGAGAGTAGGGGGGAATAGAGAGAGAGGAGAGAGAGTAGGGGAGGATAGAGAGAGAGGAGAGAGAGTAGGGGGGGATAGAGAGAGAGGAGAGAGAGTAGGGGAGGATAGAGAGAGAGGAGAGAGAGTAGGGGGAGGATAGAGAGAGAGAGGGGGGGAGGATAGAGAGGAGAGTGGGGAGGATAGAGAGAGAGGAGAGAGAGTAGGGGGAGGATGGAGAGAGAGGGGGAGAAGGTGAAAGGTGTGTCTGTGTGTGTACCTGTCTGTGTGTCTGTGTGTGTGTGTGTACCTGTCTGTGTGCGTCTGTGTGTCTGTGTGTCTGTGTGTGCGTCTGTGTGTGTGTGTGTCTGTGTGTGTGTCTGCGTGTGTGTGTGTGTGTCTGTGTGTGTCTGTGTGCGTCTGTGTGTGTGTGTCTGTGCGTGTGTGTGTGTGTGTGTCTGTGTGCGTGTGTGTCTGTGTGCGTGTCTGTGTGTGTCTGTGTGTGTGTGTGTGTGTCTGTGCGTGTGTGTGTGTGTGTGTGTGTGTGTGTGTGTGTGTGTGTGTGTGTGTGTGTGTGTGTGTGTGTGTGTGTGTGTGTGTGTGTGTGTGTGTGTGTGTGTGTGTCTGTGTGTGTGTGTGTGTGTGTGTGTGTGTGTGTGTGTGTGTACCTGGATGCTGTGCATATGTAGCAGGAAGTTGTCCAGGTGGAAGAAGACCAGGTGTGAAGGGAAGTCCCAGCAGCTCTGTGTGGCGGCCCAGTTACAGTTAGAATACACACAGCTGAATCAGAAAGCTTTATTGTCATTGCATGAGAATACAATGACATCAGTTGTGAAACTAAAGTGATGCATTCCAACATAAAACACAAGACATTCAGTGAGATACAAATGCGATAGGTATATGTAAGGAGATAACATAGACACAGGCTCATTATTGATCACTAAAATGATAGTTAACATTAGTCATTACACTTAAACAGCTGATGGAAGTCCAAACTGCCTGAGAGCTTCTCCTGTACTATACGGTAACTCCTCTACTATGAGACAGGAAGTCTCGTGGTTATGACCCAATCGTTAGCCTATTGTTATAAAAACGTCTGCTACGGAGCCATAACG
>NW_027595699.1:2500-10000 GCF_031162955.1 Sander vitreus
ATATATATACACATACTATATATATATACTCTATATACCACAAATATACCTGGATATACCAGAAATACTGTATATACCACAAATACTCAATATACCTCAGTCTGCTGCTCTGTTCTGCTCAAATATTCACTCTTTACCTGTCTGTCTCCCTACCTGTCTGTCTGCCTGCCTGTCACCCTACCTGTCTCTCTGTCTCCCTGTCTCTCTCTCTCGCTCTCCTTGTCTCTCTCTCTCTCCCTGCCTGTCTCTCTCTCTCCTTCCCTGTCTCTCTCCCTACCTGTCTCTCTCCCTGTCTGTCTCTCAGCGTGGTGTCTTCGTTCTGAAGGAGTCAGTTCGGTTCTTCTCGGAGTCTCGAACACGGAGCAGCTGCTGGAGAACCTCGGCTCCATCACCGTAAATACCATCCCATAATACCATAATACCATCTCATAATACCATAATACCATCCCATAATACCATCCCATAATACCATCCCATAATACCATAATACCATCTCATAATACCATAATACCATCCCATAATACTATAATACCATCCCATAATACCATAATACCATCCCATAATACTATAATACCATCCCATAATACCATAATACCATCCCATAATACCATAATACCATCTCATAATACCATAATACCATCCCATAATACCATCCCATAATACCATCTCATAATACTATAATACCATCCCATAATACCATCCCATAATACCATCTCATAATACCATAATACCATCCCATAATACCATCCCATAATACTATAATACCATCCCATAATACCATCCCATAATACTATAATACCATCCCATAATACCATCCCAAATACCATAATACCATCTCATAATACTATAATACCATCCCATAATACCATAATACCATCCCATAATACTATAATACCATAATACCATCCCATAATATTATAATACCATCCCATAATACCATAATACCATCCCAAATACCATAATACCATCCCATAATACCATAATACCATCCCATAATACCATCCCATAATACCATCTCATAATACTATAATACCATAATACCATCCCATAATACCATCTCATAATACTATAATACCATAATACCATAATACCATCTCATAATACTATAATACCATCTCATAATACCATAATAACATCCCATAATACCATCTCATAATACTATAATACCATAATACCATAATACCATCTCATAATACTATAATACCATCCCATAATACCATAATACCATCCCATAATACCATCTCATAATACTATAATACCATAATACCATCCCATAATACCATAATACCATCCCATAATACCATAATACCATCTCATAATACTATAATACCATAATACCATCTCATAATACCATCCCATAATATATTAATATATTTGTGTCTCTGGCTGCAGGTCCTGTCTCAATTGACTCCGCCCCTCATCGCTGAGATGGACGCGTTGCTCGGCAACAAGCCGCGAAACGGCAAGGAGCCGGCGAAGCGCTGAAGACTTTCAACAAAACTTTATTTATTCTTCAGGGACGTTCTCATCGCCATGGAGACAGAGAGACGCTAACCATCAGACGTATTTATTCTTATATTAATACATATATATAAATATATATGAATATATATCTCACAGGTTGATGTTTTAAAGTTTATTCACTAAATGTTCAGGTGAGAAAGACTTTTATTATGAAATTATTTGAGATTAGTCTCGAAGAAGAAGAACGTTTCAGGATATTTTCAGAATAAAAGTCAGAATTAGAGATGCACCGATTACAGAGACCAGACCAGCTGATACCACTATAACACATTTATTTCCATCTTTACTTTAATAGAACATTTTACATTTTGCACAGAACATAGAACACAGAACAGAGAACACAGAACATAGAACACAGAACAAAGAACACAGAACATAGAACACAGAACACAGAACATAGAACAGAGAACGCAGAACATAGAACAGAGAACACAGAACATAGAACACAGAACATAGAACACAGAACATAGAACACAGAACATAGAACACAGAACACAGAACATAGAACATAGAACACAGAACAGAGAACACAGAACATAGAACATAGAACAAAGAACACAGAACATAGAACACAGAACATAGAACACAGAACATAGAACGCAGAACACAAAACATAGAACACAGAACATAGAACACAGAACATAGAACACAGAACATAGAACACAGAACACAGAACATAGAACACAGAACACAGAACATAGAACAGAGAAAATAGAACACATAACATAGAACACAGAACATAGAACACAGAACACAGAACATATAACAGAGAACGCAGAACACAAAACATAGAACAGAGAACGCAGAACATAGAACAGAGAAAGCAGAACACAAAACATAGAACACAGAACATAGAACAGAGAATGCAGAACATAGAACACAGAACATAGAACACAGAACATAGAACACAGAACATAGAACGCAGAACATAGAACACAGAACATAGAACAGAACGCAGAACATAGAACACAGAACGCAGAACAGCAGAACACAGAACATAGAACAGAGAACAGAGAACGCAGAACATAGAACAGAGAACAGAACATAGAACACAGAAACACAGACACATAGAACGCAGAACATAGAACACAGAACATAGAACATAGAACGTAGAACACAGAACATAGAACATAGAACACAGAACATAGAACACAGAACATAGAACATAGAACAGAGAACATAGAACACAGAACACAGAACAGAGAACATAGAACAGAGAAAAGAACATAGCACACAGAACACCTAACACACAACATAGAACACAGAACGCAGAACATAGAACACAGAACATAGAACACAGAACAGAGAACACAGAACGCAGAACACAGAACATAGAACAGAGAACACAGAACATAGACCATAGAACACAGAACATAGAACACAAAATATAGAATATAGAACACAGAACACAGAACAGAGAAAACAAAACATAGAACACAAAACATAGAACGCAGAACATAGGACACAGAACAGAGAACACAAAACAGAACACAGAACAGAGAACATAGAACACAGAACATAGAACAGAGAACGCAGAACATAGAATACAGAACATAGAACACAGAACAGAGAACACAGAACAGAGAACACAGAACATTGAACGCAGAACATAGAACATAGAACGCAGAACATAGAACACAAAACATAGAACATAGAACGCAGAACATAGAACGCAGAACGCAGAACGCAGAACAGAGAACATAGAACAGAGAACACAAAACAGAACACAGAACACAGAACATAGAACACAAAACACAACACATAGAACGCAGAACATAGAACACAGAACATAGAACATAGGACGCAGAACACAGAACATAGAACATAGAATGCAGAACATAGAACACAGAACATAGAACGCAGAACACAGAACATAGAACATAGAACAGAGAACACAGAACAGAGAACATAGAACAGAGAACACAGAACACAAAACATAGAACACAGAACATAGAACACAGAACAGAGAACACAGAACAGAGAACACAGAACATAGAACACAGAACACAGAACATAGAACACAAAACACAACACATAGAACGCAGAACATAGAACACAGAACATAGAACACAAAACATAGAACACAGAACGCAGAACATAGAACACAGAACATAGAACGCAGAACATAGAACACAGAACATAGAACGCAGAACAGAGAACACAGAACATAGAATGCAGAACATAGAATGCAGAACATAGAACACAGAACAGAGAACATAGAACATAGACCATAGAACAAAGAACATAGAACACAAAATATAGAATATAGAACACAGAACATAGAACACAGAAAATAGAACACAGAACAGAGAACACAAAACATAGAACACAAAACATAGAACGCAGAACATAGAACACAGAACATAGAACACAGAACGCATAGAACATAGAACGCAGAACATAGAACAGAACAGAGAACACAGAACATAGAACACAGAACAGAGAACATAGAACGCAGAACATAGAACACAGAACACAGAACATAGAACACAGAACATAGAACGCAGAACACAAAACATAGAACACAGAACATAGAACACAGAACACAAAACATAGAACATAGAACACAGAACATAGAACATAGGACGCAGAACACAGAACATAGAACACAGAACATAGAACACAGAACAGAGAACACAGAACAGAGAACACAGAACAGAGAACACAGAACAGAGAACACAGAACACAAAACATGGAACATAGAACACAGAACACAGAACATAGAACACAGAACACAGAACATAGAACACAGAACACAAAACACAGAACAGAGAACACAGAACATAGAACACAGAACATATAACAGAGAAAGCAGAACACAGAACGCAGAACATAGAACACAGAACATAGAACACAGAACATAGAACACAGAACACAGAACAGAGAACATAGAACGCAGAACATAGAACGCAGAACATAGAACGCAGAACACAGAACGCAGAACAGAGAACGGAGAACGCAGAACATAGAACAGAGAACAGAACATAGAACACAGAACACCTAACACAACATAGAACACAGAACGCAGAACAGAACACAGAACAGAGAACGCAGAACATAGAACACAGAACAGAGAACGCAGAACGCAGAACACAGAACATAGAACACAGAACAGAGAACACAGAACATAGAACACAGAACACAGAACATAGACCATAGAACACAGAACATAGAACACAAAATATAGAACATAGAACACAGAACACAAAACATAGAACACAGAACATAGAACACAGAACAGAGAACACAAAACATAGAACACAAAACATAGAACGCAGAACGCAGAACAGAGAACAGAGAACACAAAACATAGAACACAGAACATAGAACACAAAACACAAAACATAGAACGCAGAACATAGAACACAGAACATAGAACACAGAACAGAGAACACAGAACACAGAACATAGAACAGAGAACACAGAACAGAGAACACAGAACAGAGAACGCAGAACAGAGATCACAGAACACATAACATGGAACACAGAACATTGAACACAGAACACAGAACACAAAACACAAAACATAGAACACAGAACGCAGAACATAGAACACAGAACATAGAACGCAGAACATAGAACACAGAACATAGAACGCAGAACATAGAACACAGAACATAGAACACAGAACATAGAACACAGAACATAGAACGCAGAACATAGAACACAGAACATAGAACACAGAACACAGAACAGAGAACACAGAACGCAGAACATAGAACACAGAACAGAGAACACAGAACGCAGAACATAGAACACAGAACAGAGAACACAGAACGTAGAACACAGAACAGAGAACATAGACCACAGAACATAGACCATAGAACACAGAACATAGAACACAAAATATAGAACATAGAACACAGAACACAAAACATAGAACACAGAACATAGAACACAGAACATAGAACATTTTTTGAATAGAAAATTTCAACGTTATGATCTAAAGTGTGATGTTAGAACCATTTCCTTCTTTTCACATCCAATATCCAACTAAACAAATGTGATATATTTACCAAACTTCTGTATGTATGAAAACAGGTAATGGCAATAAAATATAAAAATAACAAATAAAAAAAAAAAAAATATATATATATATATATAGCCTCAATGCAGTATAAAGATATTTCTCAAAACACACACACAGGCCTGTTTGAACGTCAACAGTAACGTTACCTGAAAACAGCGTGGAGTTCCTTTTTTAGCAAGTTTGCGTTATGTGAGAGAGAAAGAGAGACAGACAGAGAGAGACAGACAGAGAGAGAGACAGAGAGACCGAGAGAGACAGACAGAGAGAGAGACAGAGAGACAGAGAGAGAGAGACAGAGAGAAAGGGAGACAGAGAGAGAGAGAGAGACTGACAGAGAGAGACAGACAGAGAGACAGAGAGAGACAGACAGAGAGAGAGACAGAGAGAGAGAGACAGACAGAGAGAGAGACAGAGAGAGAGACACAGAGAGAGACCGAGAGAGACAGACAGAGAGAGAGAGACACAGAGAGAGAGAGACAGAGAGAGAGACAGAGAGAGACAGAGAAACACAGAGAGAGACAGAGAGACACAGAGAGAGAGAGAGAGACAGAGAGAGAGAGGCAGAGAGAGACAGAGAGAGGCAGAGAGAGACAGAGACAGAGAGAGACAGAGAGACCGAGAGAGAGAGACAGAGAGAGAGACAGAGAGAGAGACACAGAGAGACAGAGAGACACAGAGAGAGACAGAGAGACACAGAGAGAGAGCAGCTGACTGTTCCCCTGAGATCAGTAGAGCAGACTGCTCTGCAGAGTCGTGTATAATGACGACTTCATGACATTTCATGAACAGCTGATTGAGCAGCAGCGCTGCAGCATACAGCAGGAACCAGCATCAGCAGGAACCAGCATCAGCAGGAACCAGCATACAGCAGGAACCAGCATACAGCAGGAACCAGCATCAGCAGGAACCAGCATACAGCAGGAACCAGCATCAGCAGGAACCAGCATCAGCACGTGGTGCTCATGCTGGTTCCTGCTGTACATGGTGCTGATGCTGGTTCCTGCTGATGCTGGTATATGGTTCCTGCTGATGCTGGTATATGGTTCCTGCTGATGCTGGTTCCTGCTGATGCTGGTATATGGTTCCTGCTGATGCTGGTTCCTGCTGTATGTAGCAGGAACCATATACCAGCATCAGCACCAGCATCATGTGCTGATGCTGGTTCCTGCTGATGCTGGTTCCTGCTGTATGTAGCAGGAACCAGCATCAGCAGGAACCAGCACGTGGTGCTGATGCTGCGCGATGTCATGGCACGTGACACGTGGCATGTGGTGCTCATGCTGGTTCCTGCTGATGCTGGTTCCTGCTGATGCTGGTTCCTGCTACATAGGAACCAGCATCAGCAGGAACCAGCATACAGCACGTGGTGCTGACGCTGCGTGATGTCATGCGGCGCCAGAGTGAATCTGACCGGCCGGTCGATCGGTGCATCTCTAGTCAGAATATTTCAAGAAAAAAATGAAATATAACAAAATATTTTAAGATAAAAAGGGATTTTATTGATGAATTTATTTAAAATAAGTCTGTAAGAATGAATGCTTTATTATTTCAACAATTAAATAAAAGAAAATAAACAACAAGATTAACAGGAAGGTATTTTATTTTGAAAATATGGAAGCTGATTACCACCAAAAAGAAAAGATTGTGGAATAAATATTTTTGAACATTATTATTTTTATAATATTATTCTCCTGTTCAACTCTGTATGATGTAAGAATGCCAATAAAGTTATTCAAACAAACTTTATTCATCTTCACAGTTTTTCAAACAAAATATTAAGATTGTTTGTCTTTTAATATTTGACATTTTCCCCCAAATATTGAAACTTTTCCAAACACGTACCACATTCATTAGAAAGCTCCAAACCCTCCGGCTGCACGCTGTCTACCTCCCAAAGAAAGCTTTATTGATTCCTAGCTGATGAACGGTGGAGCAGTGGATCTGAC
>NW_027595699.1:15000-17573 GCF_031162955.1 Sander vitreus
CAATATTTTAATTTAATATTCATTTTAAATTGATTTAAATCTGTCCCTGTTGTTTACGCATTTAGAAAACTAAATGCGTAAACAACGTGTTGACGTGGTTCTCAGATTAACGAGCTTGTCACTGGGACCCTGAAGGCAGCCTCGCTCCCTGATTGGTCCGCCGGTCCTCCGCGTCTCCAGACGCGCCCCCCGCTCCAGAGAGTCACCTTGCCCGGCCGCTGCTGCTGCTGACCCGGTTACAGAGAGAGCAGGTGGACCGTCCGGCTCGGAGGCGGACAGACAGACAGGCGGCGGGAATCTAACCCGGGACTCTGCGACCGGCAACAACATGGCGGAGACTAAACCCAAAACCTCTCCGAAGGCCATCAAGTTCCTGTTCGGAGGCTTGGCCGGGTAAGGTTCCGCTGCTAGCTCCCATGCTAACGAGCTAATGACAGTTAGCGGTTAGCCGTTAGCTGTTAGCAGTGATTTGTAGCCAGCAGGGCCAGTGTCGTGTCAAAGTCTGCCCCCCCCCCCCATTGATCCGTGTCTCGAGACCTTTAACGTTTAAGACCTAAGACCTGTGACGCTGAAACCGGGCCGGACCGGGTTAAAAGCGAGCTGCTATCCAGGCTAACAGCTAGCTACACATTCACAACAGCTAGCGTCACTGAAACTTTGGTTCTGTTCACTCTCATGATTTAGAAAGTGGAAATATTTTAAATAATAAATCAGTAACATTTCAAGTAAAAAAGTGGAAATATTTTAAATAATAAATCAGTAACATTTCAAGTAAAAAAGTGGAAATATTTTAAATAATAAATTCGTGATATTTAAAGGAAAAAAAGTCGAGAAATTTCGGTTAAAAAGTCGTAATATTTTAACAAGAATGTCGTAATATTTTAAATATTAAAGTCTGAATATTTTAAATATTAAAGTCGTAATATTTTAAATATTAAAGTCGTAATATTTTAAATATTAAAGTCGTAATATTTCAACAATAATAGTAGTATTATTTTAAGACAAAAAAGTTGTAATATTAAAAGAAGAATTCATGTTAATATCAACATGTTTCTGTTGTGATCCTGTTTAATTGTCTTGTAAATTTTTGGGGTTTTTTAAACTATTTGTTACACAGATTTGGGGCTAAATTCAATTTATAAAAAAGGTTAAAAATACCACATTAAGACTTGAATGAACCATAATTTACCCTGACGCTAACGGGGTTTCTGGGTTTTTTTTAGGAAAAAAAGAAAAGAAAAAGTATTTTAAGAAAGTTTTAAAAACTGATCAAATGCATCAAAAAATCATCGAAGAAAGACATTAAAAAATGTCAAAAAAATGTAAAATAACACGTAAGAAGTCCTCGAAAAAACACTGACGTAAAAAATTAAAAGCGCAGAAAATAATGTAAAAATCTTTTAAAAAGTTTAAAAAAAACATGTCAATAGAAAACAGAAATAATCAATAAAATCTCCCAAAAATTCAAGAAGTGTAAAAATATTGTCTTACAGAAGTAAGTAAAAAAATCTAAAAAAAAAGCGGAAAAAAACCTATAAAACGCAGAAAAAAGACATTACAAAATGTCAAAAAATAAATAAATCAACAGTGTACTTTTTTTTTTGTGACGTCAGTGTTCTGTTAAAAACATATCGGCCGTTTTGAATGTTTATGTTTATGATTCTCAAACCAGTTCCAGAAAATGTTTGGTTATTTATGGTGCTGATCTACATATTTACACAGGACAACATTATGGAAAGGATCCCCACCAGACTCCATGTAAATAATCAGGACTTTTAGCGTGTATAGAGCCAGCATATTTCCACCAGACTCCATGTAAATAATCAGGACTTTTAGCGTGTATAGAGCCAGCATATCTCCACCAGACTCCATGTAAATAATCAGGACTTTTAGCGTTTATAGAGCCAGCATATCTCCACCAGACTCCATGTAAATAATCAGGACTTTTAGCATGTATAGAGCCAGCATATCTCCACATGTAAATGGGTGAATTAAGGGTTTATTTCAACCAAACCAGAGTGGTGATTGTTGGAACAGTGGAAAGATGAACCAAGACGGCTTTTGGTAGTTTGATTTAGTTTCTGTCCACTTTGAATGAAGTGTGTTTTACGATGATAAAAGTCCTGATTATTTACATGGAGTCTGGTGGAGTTTGGTGATGGTGATTTCGGGGCTGTTTCATGTTAAACTTAAAGGATCTTACCCTTTAACAGAAAGGTCTATCTCTGTAAAGAGCCCTGTTAACTTACATTACAGCTTGTTTCTCTTTTAATACTGGACCAATGTCAGAGATTGTTGTTCCTATCAGTCACTCTCTCTCTCTGTGTCTAAATGTCGTGACCTCTAGCAGACTGTAAAGGTCTCAGGGAGTAGTGAGCGTTGAGCAACAGCTGCTGAACTCTGAGCAGTTCAGGGTTTACCCCGCAGACTGCAGGATGAACCCTGAACTGCTCAGAGGCTGATAAGAGTCATTACCACACAATGTTCACACATCTGATAACTGGTATCAATGAGCAGATACTCACCTGTCTCTCTCTCTGACCTTTACCTGTCTCTCTCTCTCTACGTGTCTT
>NW_027595700.1:0-18550 GCF_031162955.1 Sander vitreus
AAGCTTTGGCACTACTGAACTAAACAGTCTAACAAGACTGACAATTTCTAATTGAATAAAGTGACTGGCACGGTTGGGAATAAAGTGGTAAAAAAGCAACTTCACCCTGCTCGTCTTATCATTATCATTCCCATTCATGTTTGGTATTCAGTGTTACTATGAATTAAATAGCTTACATGAATTCAGATATTAACAATCTATCACTGTATGTATGTGTATGTACTGGTAGTATCAGACGATGGAGATATTCATTTTTCACTTAAATTAACCAATCTCCTTGACTATTTCTGAATATTTTGGACCTGTAGTGTGGCAAGAGAAATCTAAATAACATATTTGACATATTTTCCAGTCATGAATGAAAGCAGACTCACCTGATCCTGTGCAGATGGTCCAAAAGGATGCCAGGAGAACGGGCAGGATTAGCTGCTGCATTTTGGAGCTGACTCGACCTGGGGAAGACAACACAATGACGTGTTTTTTTCCAATGTGATCGCATTCTTGCAGGGGGTCTTATACTTATCTATCACCATACCCTGACAGGAAAGAAAGAGTGGCCCCTCCTCCTTCAGGCATGCCTCTAATAAAGCTCTCCACTGATAAGAGCTCCAATGAGGGGGCCCATCCATGGGCTCCTGGTGTACAGGGAACACTGCCTGGTGATTTGAGAGGTATCTGATAATCAGATGGAGTTAATCATCATCACAATTATTGCTCCTCAGGTAACTTAAGGTGACCCTCAGAGGATTAACTGTGTAAAAAGAGGAATATTAGGCTCTAAATTACCTCTTCCCCTTGAAAACTCATTACATCTCACACTATCAGTACTATATTTCATATATTCTGCTTGTTCCAGATCTCTATTAAAGATTAAAAAATGCTCCTTTACAAAAGTCCTGCATTCAAAGTATTAGCAACAAAATGTACTTCTAGTTTCAAAAATATAAGTACTCATCATGCAGAATGGCCCGTTAGTGTCATATTATTTTTATGTTTTTATTATATATGTGATGATATGTAATGTTGTAATTGGTGATAGTGGGGGCTAATAATAACTCGATAATATAATAATGCATCATATTTTATAAACAGGTTATATGTTAATGCTTTTTTTCAACTCTGACACACTTTGAAAAGTACAGTTGTGATGCAACAGCAAAGTGCAAAAGTTCACACAGGGAAAGGTGATTACAAAATGTTCATATTAAAGCTGATACCTTATGGTTTTATTTTATAGATTAATGTAGTGCAGTAAAAAGTACATTTCCCTCTGAAATGTAGAGGTATAAAGTAGAACATTAAATAGAAATGCTCAAGCACAAGTACCCCAAATTGTACATAGGTACATTACTTGAAAAATGTACTTAGTTACTTTGAACCACTGTTTTTCATAAACATTTTCCCGAAACATACTTAGTATCTTATAAGAAATTGGTGATTAATGAGACACACACACACACACACTTTCTAAAAGAGGATATCAGGTAAAATCTTTAAAAAGGTTTATTTTCCAGCCCAGTTCACCCTATCCATAACACCTGTCCAGTTAGTGCAATGCTTTGCAAAAACTCTCAACATCTCTCTTCAACTTTTCAACAGAAAAGTTAAAGCTGTCACCTTTATTTTTATTCACTGAGTGGAAACCTAGAATCCCCTCAGTTTGAATTATTGATCATGCTGAGTGAGTGAAGTGAAGGACATTGGCAGAAGTTCCTCAAAAAAAAAACATGAATTAGCTTGCTTTGCTCTTCTTAAAGACTTTGCCAGCAATTGGCAATGGGTATGATGGTTTTTGTGTGTGTGTGTGTGTGTGTGTGTGTGTGTGATTTTGACACCCAGTAAGTAAATCCCGATCTTGACACCTCAAATGGATTCAAAGTTGGACGGTTGAGTTTCCAGTGTTCGGCCATAAACATTATAAGAGATTTGTTTTTATTTATTTTGTATCCTGGAAAGACACCAAAATCACCTAACAGGTCAGTAAAGTAGGAAGAGCTTGTTTCAGACTGGAACAAGCAAAATTAAGTTATCTGCATACAGGGTTATTCTGTGTTTATATCTCCTATTTTTATTCCATTTCTGTTAAATGTATGTGTTTACAGATTGTCATGACTAGTGACTCAATAACTGAGGTAAACAGAAGGGGAGATAAGGGGCAGACCTGCTTTGTTTCTTGATTAAGTTTTATGAAGCTGTAACCTTAACCCTTACATCGAAACGTTAGTCACTGTTATGCACTTTAAAAAATAAAAAAAACTATAAATTAAGTTGACATCTGTGTTGCACCGGCGATTCTTTTTTCCTCTACGCTGTTTTGTCCTGTCCTGGCTGCACCGGATTGTTGTGGATTGCAGAAGTGCAGAGAACCCTCTATTTTTTACCCTTGTGTACTCTTTATGGTCTTGTCCAGTCGTTCCTGCCCTTTGGGATGGAGTCAGAGACACACTTTCCAAAGTCATAAACATAAATGTACCCTATACCAAGCCACGTGAATGTTGGGTATTGAGCTTCAAGGCATCAATTGTAACATTGGCGCCTTGGGGCATGCCTTGCAACAAAACGCCTAATCCTTATAAACTGGAAAATCAGCAAGGTTAATTTAACTGTTTTGACAAGTATAATTGGCTTGAGGAGTTCCTATAAGTATGACAAAAGCAGCTTTTAAATTCTAATAAATCCAGAAATTCCTTTTGTTTATGCAGAGCTGGATCTGAATACTCAGAGCTGTACAAGTCATGGTAGAAGCCTAGAAAAGTGCTATTTCTCTCTTTTAGGTCCGAGGTTATCACCCCCGTCAGTTTGAATTGAGTTTATTGCCTCCTCTGCCTGCATCTGTTTAATGCACCAAACTAGTTTACCGGCTTTTTCACCTTGCTCATAATAGGATTGCCTTAATCTCATCAAACTTTTTGTTGATTTTTTGTAGCTACAACTTAGCTCTCAGTTTATGGAGCTCTGAATGCAAACATCTGATTTGATTTGCTCAAAGTGCTGGTCTCCTTGCAAGTACAATCTTGTGTTACCCTCGATAGAACAGCTCCACCTAGTGGACAAAAGGAGGGAAAGCACTAGTGATTTTGTCCTGTGGTGACATTCACCATCTTTTGTACTTGGTAAAGTAACCAAATTGTTGCAGTCAATGTCTTGAGTTGGCTCTGTACTTCAGCAAACTGGTGTTACGTGAAAGTAAAGTCCTGTATTTAAGGGTGTTTGTCGCCACATTAAATTAACAGATTTCACACACACAGATTGGTACTAAAAGTAGGTGACTCTGATGGGGTGGACAGGTTGGAGATGTGGGTTACAACGGGGCACTCAGCTTATCAGTCCAAAACGAGCAGGACAGAGCCGAAGCGCGAGCCATGCTACACAACGCTTCTCTCAGCTGGAGGCTGTGGCGATGGCCTTCTTGAGCTGCTGGCTGCGGATCTCGCGGGTGCGAGACTCCAGGAGCAGGTCGTGGCAGATGTTGCAGACCAACACCGGGTCATACAGCTGTTGGTCTGGGATGGGCAGCTTCAGATGACAACATTCTTTACAGAACACATTGCCACAGTTCCTGTAGAAGGAGACCACACAGGAAGTTGTTAAAGCAGTGTGTACATGTTAACTTACATCACTTTATAGAATGAACATTTTTCAACAGTGACATATATAGTTGCCTATATAGTTGCCTACATCTACTGTTGCAAACATTTTGTCCATCCCCTGTGTTTTTCAGAGTGGTCTGTTATAAAGTTCTTTCCATTTTGGGACAACTGTCTCAGTTTTTCAGGGGAGCATATCAATAATTATCTGGCTAACCAAGAGCCTTTCATTCTGAAACCATGGGCCTGACGCAAAGCTTGTTTTATTGCCTTAAAAATACAAATGAAAGTGTGTCTTTGAATCGCAGGCTGCTACTTTGGCAGAATTGTGCTGCAACAAAAGAGTGCCAGGATGAATGTGAATACAAAAAACTGCCAGAGTTTTCTCAAAAGTGTTGCTGTCTCCCCACGCTGCAGATGCTCTCCTCCTCCCTCTTAAACCAGGCTGTCACTTCCTTTATTAGCATTAGCATCTCCACAGCTTCATCTTTGTCTCAGGTGTCATTAGCCTCTGACTCTGCCAAACTGCTGACTCCTTTGACCGCTGGCTTTGAAATGGATCGCGTTCAACACAAGGGAGGTCTGGAGGGGACTGAAAACCATCTCTGGTCAAAACAAAGACAGTGGTAGAGGCTTTGCTTCTGGTGACCGTGACAGGGCAAATTAATTAAATCTTTTTTCCAACCAGACTTCAGACTTGTCTGTGACTCAACCTTCTCCTCTCTGGCCACTGCGGACCACCTCATCCCCTCTCAGGGCTTCTGAGACATCAGCATCCCCCAATTCACACCTGTCCACTGCTTTTGATTCCCCATTCATGGATGTTTCACACCCCTCCCCCCATCCTTCTGTGTGGTCCCAGTACCTAAAACTGTGCATCCCAGGGAGCCCAACCACTTCAGACCGGTAGCCTTGACTTCTCACCTGATGAAGACCTTGGAGAAGATTGTTACCTGAGAACCCGGTGGGCTCAGAACTGGACCCCCTACAGTTCACTTACCAACCAGGCATAGGGGTGGAGGATGCCAGTATCTATCTATCACACAGATCACTGTCACACCTGGAGAACACTGGGAGCACTGTGAGGGTCACGTGTTTTGATTTCTCCAGTGCTTTCAATACAATCCAACCTTCACTGTTCTGGGGGAAGCTATTGGGAGCTGGTGTTGACCCCCCACCTGTCTGCATGGACCATCAGTTCACTTGACTGACAGACCACAGTATGTGAGGCTCCAGGACTGTGTGTCTGATGTGGTGATGAGCAGCACAGGTGCACCACAGGGTACAGTGCTCGCCCCGTTTGGTTTCATTCTGTATACAGCGGACTTCAGGTACAACACAAGCAGCTGTCACATGCAGAAGTTCTCTGATGATACTGCCATAGTTGTATCAGAGGAGAATGATCTGGAATACCAGGAGGTCATCTGGGACTTTGTCAACTGGTGTGAGTTAAACCACCTTCACATCAACGCCAGCAAGACAAAGGAGATGGTGGTTGACTTTCGCAGGAGACCGCCTGGTACTACACTGGTGAACATCCAGGGTGTCGACATCAAGATGGTGGAGACATTCAAATATCTGGGTGTTCACCTCAGCAATAAACCGGACTGGTCCAAAAACACAGACGTCCTGTACAAAAAGGGCCAAAGCCGTCTCCACCTGCTGAGGAGGCTGACGCCGCCTTCCCACTGGCAGTTGAAATCAGCTCCGATACGGCTTCGAAGCGACCGGAAGTCATTTATTTCCTATGGAGATTCGCAGACTGCATGCGAATGGGTCCGAACCGGGTCCGAACGAGTGCGGAAAAAATCGTGTCAGTTGGTCATCCGGATGCGTTAAAAAAAATTGAACCAAAGCCTGTCTATGGAAAGCCGTTCCACTCCCTATTCAGCCCCATTGTACCGAATTTGGTTGCAGTTCCACCAGAGTTCCACTGGGGGTGATCGCGGTCCAGTGCTAAATGAATGGGACTCTATGGAGCTAGACGGCTACATTTCTCAGATTTGATTGTAGTTTTTGCAAGTTCAACATGGATTATAGGTCAAAAGTTGAATGAACGAGTACTTGTGTCCTTTCGATTTCTTACAGGTTGAGTCGTTGTTGCCCATAACACGCTAGCATTCTGCTAATGAATGCTGATTGGTCAGTGAAGGACTGATTACGATCGGCGATCCCGCTTGACGGCATCCAAAGCAGAACCAGAATGCCAGAGTGACTATTTCGGCGTGGTCTCTAAAACATTAGCAAACCTCTTTCTAGGACGTGTATTAACAGGGAGAGGCTAACCTGTCAGCTGTGTTGTCGATGCCTCGAGAGAACAAAGGAAGTGACTCAGAGCTTGCAGTAAAGCAGTATCTCTGGCCGTATATGCGTATGACGTCATTGACATTTTAAAAGGCTTTTTAGAACAAAAAAGCCACTTTAAAAAAATCTAACACCCAGCAGTGTGTATTTTCTTAGCCTCCCATTTCGAATGCAACATTCAAATTATTAGACAAAAAAAGATATCCTGAGAAAAGTGGATTTTGAGGGGTATAGCTCCATAGAGTCCCATTCATTCTGCACTGGCCTGTGAGCGCCCCCTATATGGAACTCTGGTGGAACTGCAACCAGTTCAGAAGCCGGAAGTAACGAGAGAGTGGAACTTCTTCCCTTATTAGAAATTCTTTGATTGAACTCTTGCGAAAGGCTACGGACGGTTCCTATCCGACAATTCCAGCGGAAGTTCTAGTCGTTCTAGTCTCTCCGCCATTTTTGTGAGTTGCTTCCGAAGCTTTTCAACGGTGTAGTACGACGTCCGCTGGGGGCGTATTGCGTATTACGGAGCTGATTTCAAGTGCTTGTGGGAAGGCAGCATGAGGTCCTTTGGTGTGTGCAGGACTCTAGGATTCTGTGGTTGCGTCTGCAATCTTTTATGCAGTAGCCTGCTGGGGAGCTGGGAGCACAGAGAGGGACAAGAAAAGGTTAAACAGACTGGTGAAGAGGGCTAGCTCTGTTCTGGTCTGCCCTCTGGACACCATAGAGGAGGAGAGGGGGGAGAGGAGGATGTTAGCCAGGCTGGCATCAATCATGGGCAACACCTCTCACCCCCCATATATGAGACTGTGAGTTCCCTGAGCAGCTCCTTCAGCAGCAGACTGCTGCACCCTCAGTGCAAGAAGGAGCACTACCGCAGGTCCTTCATTCCAGCAGCAGTCAGCCTCTTTAATACAACATCATAATGTAGCACTGCTTGCTGTTTCTGCAATATGAGCCATCACTGGACAATATTCTGCACTACGCTTTATTATTTATTACTCTGTGTCACCTCCAACTGTGCAATATTTCATTCCTACTCATCCGCACCTTACTCATCTGTATATGTATCTGTTTATAGAAGAATGTTCATTGTGTAAATATGTTTGATGTATTACTATTATTATTATTATTATAACTTATTCTATTTGTTCTATTTCTTATATATTTTTTCTAGGGCTGTCAGCGTTAACGCGTTAATCGCGATGCGATTAAGGGCCGACGCAATGAGATTAATCGCATGCCGGCATGCGATTAATTTATTTTACACTTCACTCGGCTTTGCGTTGTGCCCAACGCCTACTATTTTGACCCTTTGGATTACTACAGCTCTTGCAAAATGGGTGGCAACTAACTGCAGACCTGTCAGCATTGTAGAGGACTCGGGTCTTAAAGAAGTGCTACGGTTGGCATGTTCTGACCCGTCTTATACATTGCCATTGAGGGGGACAGTAGTTTCACCACACACAGCCTGTATGACACGGAGAAAGCAGCTAAACTGGAACTGCTGCCAAGTGCAAACACTGTCTCATTAACCGGTGATCACTGGACGTCAGTGAGTAATCACCATTATTTAGGAGTTACTAAACACTATATTGACTCTGGCTGGACTTTGCACTCGTTTGCCTTAACGGTGGTTGTTAGTGTTACATCTCAGTTAGGTTAGGTACTTGTAGGAATTGTGCAATAATGACAGATTCACACATTTGTTTACAGTAAATAAATAATAGTCAAGTTCATAAAGTCACTTTCTTTGCATTTATTTGATTCCCAATCAAGATACACTGGTAATAATTGCTTTCCATTGTTATTATGTACTTAAAAACAGTTCTGAAATGCAAAATAATAGAATTTTCATTGTGATAAAACATGCGATTAATCGCGATTAACTATAGAACTTCAGCAATTAATCGCGATTAAAAAATTTTAATCGTTTGACAGCCCTAATTCTTTCGCCTATGTCCACTTAATGTGTATTTGTGTTATTCTTATGTGTGTACATTTTTTCTTTTGAGCTGCTGTAGCACAGGAATTTCTAGATAGATAGATAGAGATGCTTTATTTATCCCAAAGGAAATAGTTTTGCTATTAAGAGCTCCATGGTGTCCACATGACATATTGACAAAAACACATAACGTGCCAGGTCATGGGGCTGAGATTGGCGACTCGCACTAACATCAAAAGTGTGTGCTGGTGCTAATAGGATGACACAGTGAAAATGAGGGACTGCCTAAGGTATCTGGTGCTTCACTACGTATGCATGAATGCTGATCGAGCACTTACAGCACCTTTCATAAGGCGTTCCTTTACGCCTTTGTCATTTGTCTTGTAAGACCAGGTGAGACATGCCTGCACCAGGATCTGGTCGATCATCTTAGCAACAATGGGATGAAGAGATTACAAACCAGGGTTGAGCTGAGGAGTGAAACTGAATTTATTGTGTTCATGGATGTCGCAGTGCAGCACAGGATGCCTCACTCTAGTTGGGTTGCGACAGTCCCAAGGCCGTGGCGATGGCAGCCAGGAGAAGGGCAGAACTGACCAGGATCACTGCGCCTCCCGACCGGAACACCTGCCGACCGTTCAGGGGCTGGACCGGCCTAAAGTTCCCCACCATTGGCGTTCCATCTTCGAACTGAACCTCAGAGAATACTGTTAGCTGGAGGAACAGAGGGTAAATGTTAGGCCCCAGCTTGTGGAAAGAGATCATCAAGGTGATCTAAAAGTTGAGGGAGTCTACACAGCTGCACGATAAGGGAATGTTGAGTTCTGGGACCGTCCCTTTTGAAAAGCCAATGGAAACAGGCTAAAGGGCTCCACACACACCTTACCAACAAACACATACACCAGCAGCCTATTGCCCAGAGAGAGAGAGAGAGAGAGAGAGAGAGAGAGAGAGAGAGAGAGACTGGACTTGCAAAACAAAAAGATTTATGTCATGGTGCCATTAATATCTTTGCATAAAACCCAAACTTGACATGTGCTCAGCACTCATTGCAGTAAATTCCTCTTGGAAATCCAGAGTTGGGATGGCATGAAGCGCCCCCATAGCTCACCGGGTAGGGATCACAGCATTAAGTCCTAACCGCAGCGGCCAGGGTTCGAGTCTGGCCCTGGGCCCTTTTCTGCATGTCTTCTCCTCTGTCTAAATGAAGTCAATCATAAAATGCCTAAATAAATAGAAGTGTTGGCATTGCCCACTGTGACGATACATTGGGAACAGTAAAGAGTAATGCTTAATCCTAGTTCTCCTTCATCGAGATTTCTTTAAATGCTTCTGGGAGAAGTCATCAAGGTCTCATGAAGCTTTTTCACATACGCAGAGTCTAGCTGCTCATAAGTTTTCCCTAACAAATACGATGTTGACGTATTGTACTTTCATTCAACTTTCATTTTTCGCTACTTAAGACATTAGCTCCTCTACATTTCTGAGGGAAATACTTTTTACTTACTACTACATTTATCTGACCGCTATCATTTCTTGACAGATTGAGAATTGACATAAGAAAACATATAAATGCTTATAAAATACAACACATTGTTTAAGATTAAACAAGTGGTTGCATCACTTTGTGTATGTGACCCAGTACAAAAGAGCAGTGTCTAGTTGACAGAACAAGGTATAGACAACTAGCAAAAGTTTTAGAACTGTATAAAGAACTTTGTGTTTTCTTCCTCAATACTTCATTATTTAATAAAATCTGTATTTTGAGATTGTTGAAACTTGTATCAGTACTTTTCAAGAAGTCCTCAGCAACGGTCGTGGTTTTAAACACGTCGTTTTCCTTGTGAAACAGTTTGGTTAGGTTCAGGCATGAAACTTTTCAAACAGAACACAAACCCCAGTCCATTGGGTGAAAGTTTGTTTGACCCATCTAACACCCCAACCTGCCTCCTTATTCGCATTGGCGTCTTATACTTCATCACCTTCCTTTTTGCTTTGCTCCCGTAATAATAATAAATAAAAAATAATAATTACGGGAGGCTACTAGAGGGCGCCGTCACTATAAACACAAATATGAGTCGTAATTTCTGCTTGAACAAATGACTTATTGTCAGGGGAGGTCAGTCTTATACTTTACTGTTCAAGCAAATGTTTTAATAAAAGTAAGAAAATGTCCCGTATAACTAAAAAACAAACATAAAAAATAAAAAAAATGCACTTGCATTCCTTTACATTTCTGGTATTTTATACTAACCTGATCCATGCTCAGAGGGATGGGACTCTCAAACACAGTCCAAATTACAGCCTCATTGCACTCTGGGGTGGTCAGAGAGCCCTTGTAGCGGTAGTAGCTGGTCAGATTCTTCACAGGTGGGATTAGTTGTGCCAGGGAGATGGACTCCAGAGGAGTTTCACTATCTGAAAACAGAAAAGCCACAGATGAAACGTTACCAACACACACTGTGCAGCCATGTCTTTAGTTGCTTATAGTGAACTTACATGTAGTACTTACCTAGAGCTGCGATGCTTGGCAGAGCGGTGATGATGGGGTCATACCTTTGGTTTGCCCTATTGGATTTCTGAGAATGGAAATATACACAATACACACATTTCAGCACTGTGTCTAAGGTCCTTTCTGTAATAGCCAATTGTTTTCAACAATACAGGATTCAAAATGGTTACCTCATAGAAGAACCCAAGGACTGCAACTCCCTCTGGGTCTGATAGAGCTGTTGTCAGATCAGCGTAATCGTTCTTTATGTGAACGATGTGCAGCTGTTGAGACAATATTACCGATGTTACCACTTTTTTTTCACAACGTAATATTTTACAATGTGTGTGTTGAATGTTATTGTAGATGGGACTAATAAAAAGTCACAATGTTATCAGTTTACAGAAGTTGCACCATTTGTAGAGTACATTTCATGCTCTAACAATAGAACACCTAACATATCAGTTCAAGTGAATCAGCTCTTTATCAAAAACATGATTGATAAAAAAAAAAAAAGCTTTCCTAATAGTCCAGGGGATTGTGCCAAATTTGAGGTGATAAGTTTACTTTTTTTTATAAAAGCATGGAATTTAGTACACTTGTACAGTTTAGCGCCCTCAACATTTTCAGAAACGGAACCCTCGCAAAAACGCCTCATGGTGGCCTTCTTACTTTCCGCCATAACCAAATAAAGTCTTTTGCATCATATTTCCAAACATGATAACACAGAATAGATGTCTACCCCTATGTTTCAATGGTCAAGGATTACAATGATACCATATACAACGTAATAAACTGTTCAGGTGAATAGTTAAAGGGATACTTCACCGATTAGCATTAAGCTTTGTATCAGTAGAAACCCGGCAGTATTTTTTTAATGACCGTGCTTCCTTCCCTCATGTCCCCCTAAGAGTAGATTTCTCTGAGTTGTGGGTCTGGAAAAAAGCCTCTGATAACGCAAAAATCGTCATTTAGCGTCATCTGAGGCATTTTTGCCCAGAGGCTATGGACAGCCAGCTAGTTCCGCATGTTTTCCACCCGCCCATAGGGGGTGGGACTGTCACTACCCGAAGCGAGTCGAGTGTCAGCCATCTTGAAGCTAAGCTAACAGGCTCTCTCTCTTTTCAGCAGCAACCTTACAATTATGTGCATTCAAACTACCGCACATGTGTACCACCGGGATACATTGGTACAGATCGGAGTATATGCAGGACACTTTATTACAGACGGAATACTCGAAACACTAGGCGAGCTTCGCCTACTATGGAGACCAGCACCTGAGCCTGCGGTGTCGCCCGATGCTGCTAGCCGGGGAAGGGGTGTGTACCGGACTATCCAGCTACCAGGCCTGCTAGCCTTCAGAGCAGATAGCTGCTGCTCTGTCGCCGGGTAAGACTCGTGGAGGTGTGCTGTGTTAACACGGACTGGTGCTTGTATCCAACTACTGCTCACCGCTGGAGTTTGTGACTGTTAAATGTTGACCATTCTACGTGAATTCACAGCTGTGTTTATACTCTGTGTTTACATCCAACCAAGCGCTAATGCTACCAATGCGTTAGCTGAACTTTTCAGAGTGTGCACTAAATGTAGCCTGTTTCGTATGTCGTTTTTATATTTTTTAATATGTAACACCACTTGAGCTACTGTGAAACGTTTCGTGTATATGGTTGAAATGACAGTAAAACACACTTGACTCCCTCTCTGTAACCAATTTCAATGTCTATGTCTGTAACCGGTAGGCGTGGCTTGGGAGTTTTCTGGCTTTTCTCGGTCTAGAAGGCATCAACTTCTAAAAAAAATTTCACATTACTACATAAATGACCCAGTGGAATACATATTCATCTTTCCAGCGGTGAAATATCCCTTTAATGGTGAATTTGGTGATACTGAAGAAGGAAATCACAGTATCTTAGAACCTAGGCTAACGTTATAATATCATGTCTGTTGCATGCATGTTGTGTAGAGTTTTAAACCCTGATGATACAGTGACTGCAAAGAGTAGAACAATAAAGAGACACAACGCATTTAAGTCCTACCGACACCGGAGGGGAAAAACAATTCATCGCTCTCAACTGACTGCGTGAAGGGGCCTCCTTGTCAATTCTGTCTGCTAGCAAACAACAAAAACAAAGACTGTGGGATCCATTATTTGGTTAAGGTGGAAGGTAAAATGGCTGCCACAAGGCGTTTTTGCAATGGCTCCATTATTGAAAACAGGTATACAGGTATACCAAATTCCATGCTTTTATTTTTTCACCTGGACTATAATCAACAATTATTTCATGTTATTATATATATACAAAAAATATACATGCATACAAAAAAATATATATATATATATTTTTTTTTTTACATGTCAAAAAATAAACTACTACTACAATCACAAATTAGTCACAGAATGAATCAGTGTAACCAGAAAATTAAATACCAAATCAGTATTTCTGACTATTTAAAGGATGAGTCTGGTGATATTACATATTGTAAATAATACATTCATCCTACTAACACATCTGTGTATCCAAAGCCTGGTATATCTTATCCACTGTGCAATAGAACTCCACTGTTAAAAGAAGTTATTGAGCCACATCATCACACTGGATGAACAACGCCATTGTGGTTTATTTTGAGTCAACCCTTCATACACCATCCTCCTGCCGTAAATGCTTACTAGCACGTCAAATCTGTGGCAGAAAATAGTTCCCAACAAATATACTATTTAAAAAAACTGTATATTCACATTCAAATTTGAAAAGTTTAGTTTTAGAGAAAATCTGCATTTTTATGACCATATTTCAAATTGTTGGTCTGTTTTACTCCTGAGTTTCCAGCTGTTCCAGCAAACCTTTAACAGTTAATCACATCAGTTAATAACTTGACTAAAGACAGGATGTGTGTGTTGTACAGTAAGGTTATGGTACCTCCATGGGATACTGCTCTCCATTGATGGTATGTTCGGAGCCGGGCCCTCCGTTTTTGCCCCAGTGAATGTGGATCTGTACAGCCTTGTAGGTGGTCGGGAGGCCTCCACCTGAGATGGTGCTGAGGTGAGGAACTCCAACCTTAACTGTAGTGGACATACGCCGAGCATAAAGACGTCACACAACGGCTTCACAGCACTGAGGGCTATCTTGTGTTTAATGGAAAATATGCTCACCTGAGTAGCCGATGTTCGTTATTGCGTCACTGAAGATCTCCTGGTAGTTGGTAAAGATGAAAGGAGTCAGTCGTTCGTCTTTCAAAGTCTTTCTGGTGATGATGTTGATGGGCGACTGGGAGGTTCCATCACAGTTGCTGTAGGTCTGGCCCCACAAGCCTGGTGCTAAAACAAGAAAAACACTCAAGTTAAAGGGCAACTATTATATAGCATTTTCAGGATTATACTTGCATGTTGTGTTTGTACTAGAACATGTTTAAATGTTTTAATGTTTAAACAAACACTTTATTATTCTCATACTGCCCATGGCTGCGGCACCAGTATTCACTCTCTGTAGGAGACGCTCTGTAGGAGCGACTGTCTCTTTAAGCCCTCTTCCCGAAAAAAGCCCAGTCTGCCCTGATTGGCCAGCATGCTTCCTGGACACTCACTAGTTGAAGCTGGAGCTACTGCAACGGCGTATAAGCAGGACTTTGTACCGTGAAAAATCACCAATAAAGACTTCTAAATCAAATATTACACAACCGGACATGTCCCAGCAGTAAAGTGACCGGAATTTGGGGACAAATGACCAGCATTGGCCAAGATTACAGCTATGTCGCGTTAGCATGTAGCTGCTTAAAAGTTAGCAGTATTCTAACGTTAGATTGTAGTGGAAAGAAGCAGCACTTTCTACCGTCAAAAATCGCAGATAAAGGCTTCTGAACCAAACACTACCAAATCGGACATGTTTCAGCAGTAATGCAACCCGGAATTGTGGAGAATTTCACAACATTGGCAGCCCAGATGACATAGTATGCTAACGTTAGATTGTAGTGGAACAAAGCAGCAATTTCTACCATCAAAAATCACAAATAAAGGCTTTTAAACCAAATACTACATCAACAGAAAACGTTTCAGGTGTAATTGGGCCCGGAATTTGGGGAGAATTTAATGACACTGGCAGCCAAGATGACATATTTTCACTGCCGTTAGCATGTAGCTACATGCGACAATGTTAACACCGCAGTGGCTTAAAAATAAATAAAAACACTCCAGTCCTGCCTACTTGGAGCAGATGACCAATCATAGCAGGCCAGCTTAGAGTTGCATAAGACCTAGCCTACAGTAGAAAAACTGTTGAAACCGGAGCATTCAGAATAGTTGGATATCTGAACGTTTTAGCTCACAGGGATTTGTCTAAAATACATTTACCTCATTATTTGAAGTTTTGGCCACGTTTAACATGAAAATCCAACATTATAACATTGTAGATATGACAGAAAACACGGAAAAGAATAATATGTCCCCTTTAAACAAGTTGGAGTGCTTTAGAGTGGGTTACAGCACTGAGACAGTGCTTCTCAGGCTTCAGAATGATCTTCTGTTAGCAGCTGACAGTGGCCAAACATGTTTGATTGCTTTTAGATCTTACTGCTGCTTTTTATACAGCTGATTCCTTGATATTAATTGAATGTCTAAGCATTGGGTAGGCATATATCGGGTAAGGTTTTAGATGCCTTTAGGGAACTGTAAATCCTCCATTAATAGAGTACCAAAGGGATCTGTCCTCAGTCTTCCCCATCAATATATCCTCATAGATCAAATATTTCAAAAGCATCATATCAAGTTTAATTTTTATGCAGACGGTTCTCAGATCTTCTCCTTCAATTCCAGTAATATTATGCAACTGAGCAAACTACAGATTAAGATTTTATTGATCCCAACAAGTACAAATAATTTGCAATTTACCCAGTACATACACAGCTTCAAAACTCCCAGACAAGACGATGTCAGAGGCCACAGATCAACATATATGGGTCAATATAGGTCTGTCTTACAAAAGTTGAAAGCTGGTTATTTTAGAACCATTTTCATTTAGACTCCAATAAATCAGAAGTAATTATAATAGGTTGAGATTCTCCAGTTAGTCAAATTCCTTTTCAGATTAACAAGACAACTTGGTTATCCAATTCAGTCTCCTACATTTTCAGAACATCAATCTTTTTCATTTTCAAAGCACTTTGAAACTGCTGTCTATGGTTTACGGGGTTTTGACAGGAATAACTCTTTATATTCCTGCCTGTGGCTATCAAACTGTACAACACCTCCCTCTGAGTGTTACACGCTTAGAGTCAAAACTATCTTTCACATCACATCTCAATATTCTTTGACATTATGTATAATAACTAAGTAATCTATCAGTTACATGTGCAATATCTGTTATTTATTCACTGCTACTTATATTCACACTGTACTTAATTTATGTTCATACTTTATGTTGACACTGTACTTTATCTATGTTCACACTGCATTACAAAAACATTTGTAGAATTCATTGTTTTAGCAACATAATAACCCAATCTTACTTTTTTACAACTTTACAACTTCACTTTTTTATTTTTTCTGTAGCTATGTTATACACTTATTGACTAGCTCTTTTCTTACTCTTACTTTTACCTTGAATCTGAACGTGAGCAACTGCAACATGTACATATATACAATAATTTCCCTGAGGGGATCAATCAAGTATTCTGATTCTGATATTCCTGTTCGAGTCAGTATTCAGCTGGTTCAGATGGTTACATCAGTAAAAAAGGATTAAAAAAGATCCAATACAAGGTTGCATATTATCCCAATTTTAGCGTCTCTACATTGGTTGCCTATACATTTTAGAGTACATTTAAAGGTTTAAATGACCACTTACAGTGTAAGTCATGTATGTATAGGATTGGCTCCTGAGTATATTTCGGACTTTCTAACCTCATATGAGCCAGGTGCAGTCTGGGATCTCTTGTAGATCTCTAAATGATTCCCAAGTCAAGGCTAAAAACCAGAGGAGCCTTTGCACTTAAGGCCCCTCAACTTTGGAACGACCTGCAATATAGCTGGCAACCTCTTAATTTAAATCTCTTTATTGAGATAAATTGCTCATTATTTTAACCTTATCGCTTATATTTTATTGCACTTTACATCTGTTGGTTTTACGTCCAATGTATGTGATTAAAAAGTACCATATAAATAAAGTTATTATTGTAACCCAACAATGTTAGACTTTTGGTATTTACTTACTATTGCACTGATTATCGCAGGTGAACTGGGACTGAAAGCACCAATCTGAAACACAGAAAATTAAAAAAACACTATCGTGAGATTTGATGTCAGCAACAAGCAAACAATGTAAATATTACAACAAACACACGCACGCACGCACGCACACACACACGCACCCTACATTGTTAACCTCTAGGTGACACAAACAAGCTCAGCCTATTGTGAGGACAGAATGGAATGTTTCTTCTCAACATATACACTGACAAATGTCCAGCTAGATTTAACTAGATGTGTTTACAAATGTGTCCTTTTATTAATAGTTTATTTTTATCGCAAACAGTGAACTGTTCTCCTGTTAGTTGAAGTTAGCTGCTATTCCCAGCAATACAAAACTCCCTGATATGCAGGAATTGTCTTGCTATTTACAAAAACGTTGCCATTTGTGCTTTATCTATTTTTGGATTTCTATTATGTTTAGAGTATCTGGATTCCGCAATATATCAATTTTCTAATTGAGAAGTCTGAGAAAGACCCAACACAATGTAGCTCATATCGACCAATTTCTTTGCTAAATGCAGACGTCAAAATTTTAGCCAAATTACTGGCTATCCGATTGGAGTCTCCCTTAGTCAGTATCATTTCAGCTAATCAGACTGGTTTTATAAAAGGTCGGCACATCTTCTCTAACGTTCGTCGTCTTTTGAATGTTCTTTACACCCCCCAATCCCAGGACACCCCTGAAATTGCTGAAAAGGCAATTGATCGGGTGAATCTTTTTTTTGACATGAATAAGTTCGGATTCGGCCCCAGATTTATAGAGTGGACCCGTCTTTTGTACACTTCCCCAGTTGCGTCAGTGGTTACTAATAAATGGCGTTCCAAAAATTTTGTTTACAATTGAACCACTCTCTTTGGTATTAAAATCCACACCTTCTGTTCATGGTATATATAGGTGGGGTGTTGAACATAAACTCTCATTATACGCTAATGACTTGCTTCTTTACATCTCAGATCCTTTATCATGCATCAATGATATTATCAAAATCTTGCACGATTTTGGGGCTTTCTCAGGCTATAAATTGAATATCTCTAAAAGTGAATGCATGCCCGTTAACACACTTGCCAGGCATATGCCTGATTCTGCGCTCCCCTTTCGCTTGGCCAGATCTGGGTTTAAATATCTGGGCATCAATATTGCACATAACTTTAGAGGACTATTTGAAAATAATTTTACTCCTCTTTTGATTAAAATTAAATCCGATCTTCAAAAATGGAGGATTCTTCATCTAACCCTGGCTGGTAGGGTGAACTGTGTTAAAATGACAGTTCTCCTGAGATTCTTATATTTTTTTCAATGCCTACCCATCTTCCTATCCAAAGCTTTTTTCAACAGATTAGACAAACTTATCTCCAGTTTTATATGGGATGGAAAAACCCCTAGGATTCGGAAAGAGTTTCTCCAGAAGCACAGGAGTGATGGGGGTTTAGCTCTCCCTAATTTCTTATATTATTATTGGGCAGCCCAAGTTCAAAAGATAGTCTACTGGATGCACTCATCAGGTACCACCGATTGGTGTGAAACAGAATCTAAATCCTGCACAGCAACCTCTCTACAAGCCCTATTAACATCTAGCCTACCTATTAAAATAGCACAATATACATTAAATCCGGTTGTTCATTCTACTCTTAAAATTTGGAATCAGCTATGCCAACATTTGCAGTTAAGACAAGCACTTTTGCTTCAGAGCCCAATATGCACCAATCATGCATTCCTCCCTGCTCAACTAGACTCTGCATTTAAACAATGGCAAGATAAGGGCATCACTCAATTTGGTGATCTTTATATTGATCGTCTTTTTGCTAGTTTTAATGATTTGCGTTCTAAATTCAATCTTAATCAAGCTGACCTTTTTCGTTATTTTCAGGTACGACATTTTGTGAACGCCCCAAAGCCCATCATTTCCACATATTCCATCTAAGTCTCCTGCAGACTCTCTGTTTGAAGCTCCCCTCCATCTACAAGGTTTTATTTCAAGAACATATAC
>NW_027595701.1:0-19926 GCF_031162955.1 Sander vitreus
GCCAAACAGTTGAGGGCTCTCAAATGCCAGCCCACGCACTGGACTCACTGGTTCCCGGCTCCTGCACAACTGAAATGAGAGAGCGATGATTTGTTAAAACATACACATCTTCTTGCTCAAGGTGAAAACGTTTTAAAAAAGGTCTGGATAAAAGCATAGGTTGGCGGCAGGATAAAAAGACACAGGTACTTTAAGATCAGAGGGTAAAATCTTCAGTCTTCTGAGATATGACCCCATCCAGAACCGTGCCATAGCTGCTGTCTTAGCATTTCTGGATGGGGCCGTGGCTGCTGTTATGTGTATAGCAAAGGTAAAATCACTGCCTTGATGATTAAAACCTTTCCTTCTAGTGTCAGTCCTCTAAGTCTCCAGTACCCTAGTCTCTGCCTAACTTTCCCTACCATGTCTGGCCAATTTGTTTTCCCTCCCCCTCCCTATCAAATTTGACCCCAAGTATTTTTTGGTCGGTCTGGGTCACAGTCAGGGAGTCCTGTCATCTCAGTCGCTGTCCACGGTCCATAAAAAATGGGCTAGGGTCTTGCTTCTATTTAGTTTTGACCCAGAAGCCCGCCCAAACCAGTCGGTCAAGTCTAGAGTCCTGTTGACAGATAAAAGGTCAGTGCATAAAATGTTAATATCGTCCATATATAAAATGCACTTTGTCGCAAGTCCCCCGCTCCCTGGCACTCCTACCCCAGTGATTTGTTTGTCCCTTCTCAAGATCTGTGCCAGTGGCTCGATGCAAATAACATAAAGGAGGGCAGATAACGGACACCCCTGACGGACACCGCAGTTGATATTGACTGCTTTTTGTCAGATTCCGTTAACAAGGAATTTGCTGGTAATACCCGGTACAGCAGTCCCACCCAGGCTATAAACCTTCTTGGGAAACCCATTTTTTGCAGTACCTGGAAAAGGTATTGGTGCGAGACCCGATCAAAAGCTTTCTCAAAATCTAAATTTAGGACTACTAGCCGGATGTTTCTGTCTCTCGCATAACAGATGGTGTCTCGGATCAGTACTGAGGCTGTCGGTGATCTTCCTCCCTGGTATGGCACAGGCTTGATCCGGGTGGATCAGCCCTTCTAAAAAACAAAGACGTGCGTGATGCTAAAAGTTTACTAAAAAGTTTACAGTCAAAATTTAAAAGTGTGATGGGTCTCCAATTTCTCAGGTCAGTCTTGTCTTTGTCTTTGTAAAGGAGGGTCACTATCCCTACTCTAAAGCTGTCAGGAAGTTGTTCAAGTTTTTCAAAATCACTAAAAACATCAAGCAAGTCAGGTGCTAAAATGTCCCAAAATGTTAAATAAAATTCTAAGGGAAGTCCGTCTTCTCCTGGGGACTTCCCTGTTCTAAAACTCTTGATGCATTCATTTAACTCTAGAATGGTAAAATCCTTGGTTAAAAGCACTGTGTCGTCTACCGTTTGCTCAATGAAATTTAAAACTTCCATCATGCTGTCTCGTTGAACCAGTTTTTCTCTATATAGTTCTGTATAAAAGTTTTCAATTGTGTCTTTGATTTCCTCTGTTGTTGTAGCAGTGCAGCCATTTTCTTTTTTTAAGCTTAAAATGCCCCCTCCTTTATTTACTATTTTCTTAAAGAAGTATCTTGTACACTTTTCCCCTTCCTCTATTTCTTTTTCTTTGCTTCTTAAAATGACACCCTTGCTTTTAATTTCTGCTAAAAGGGACATCTCTCTTTTAATTTGTTTCATGTCTTCATTTAGGTCCATCCCTTGTTGGTTTAGTTTAAAATACCTCTGGAGTCGTTTTTGCAGTCCCAACATGCGTCTGTCGTCCCTATCTTTCGTTCTCTTACCTGCCTGTCTAAAGAAGGTCTGGGTCCGTCTTTTTACCATTTCCCACCAATGTGCACGTGTATCGTAAAAGTCTTGAAGGGTCTGCCACTCGAGGTACTGTTCCCGATACTGACTAACTAACTCCCTATCCTCTAAAAGGGAACAGTTGAGCTTCCACAGACCACTTCCTAATATCACCTCAGAAGACAGTGAGAGGGTGCAGGAAAGCATTGCGTGGTCTGAAAAGAAAACGGGTTCCAATCTAGCATCCATTGGTGGGCAATCGCGTGATAAAATGTAATCTATGCGAGAGGCTCTGGTGCCATCACCACTGAACCAGGTGAAGCCTTGCTCTCTGGGATGCATGGTTCTAAAACAGTCGACAAGTTTAAAATCTTTGCATATGTCCTGTAATAAAACCGATGTTTTGTCAATTTTAAAATCTTCCCCTGCTCCTTTCCTGTCATTCCTGCATAGAATACAATTAAAATCTCCCCCTACAACTAGTGGTGCCCTACCTAGCATGTGGAACTGCAGGTCTTCTAAAAGGTCATACCTGTCATTTTTATCATTAAAACCATAACTATTTAAGACGTTAAAATCTCTTCCCATAAAAGTCAAGTGTGCTAAAAGTGCCCGGCCATCTCTCACCACTGTGCTACCCTTCACCAAGACTAGGGGTTTTTATGATTAGAATGGCCACGCCATCATTTTTGTTCTGATTTGATCCGCTCCATATCGATGTTTGTTGCCATAACTCCTCCCAATCTCTGTAATGGTTTAAAACGGCAAGCCACACTCCTGTATTAAAAAACACATCCGACTTCAAAGAGTTAAGAAAGGATAAAACAGTCTCGGTTCTAACTCTCGACTTCACACTTCTCACATTTATGGTTGAGAAGGTAAGTGTCATGAGTATAACTGATAAGACTTATCAAATTTGATAGGGAGGGGGAGGGAAAACAAATTGGCCAGACATGGTAGGGAAAGTTAGGCAGAGACTAGGGTACTGGAGACTTAGAGGACTGACACTAGAAGGAAAGGTTTTAATCATCAAGGCAGTGATTTTACCTTTGCTTTTACTCATCAGCTCTGTTTTTATCCCACCCAGAAAAGTGATTTTAGACCTGGAACGAGCCATCTTTTATTTCCTGTGGGGGGTCCAAGTGGGAACGGTTGCAGAGAAGCGTGATGAAGAAGCCAAAGGAGAAAGGAGGGAAAGGAGTGCCGGACCTGTTATTGTTTTTAGGGAGCAGATTTACAGCTATACACATAACAGCAGCCACGGCCCCATCCAGAAATGCTAAGACAGCAGCTATGGCACGGTTCTGGATGGGGTCATATCTCAGAAGACTGAAGATTTTACCCTCTGATCTTAAAGTACCTGTGTCTTTTATCCTGCCGCCAACCTATGCTTTTATCCAGACCTTTTAAAACGTTTTCACCTTGAGCAAGAAGATGTGTATGTTTTAACAAATCATCGCTCTCTCATTTCAGTTGTGCAGGAGCGGGAACCAGTGAGTCCAGTGCGTGGGCTGGCATTTGGAGAGCCCTCAACTGTTTGGCGCAACACGAACCATTCGGCTCTCCCAAACAGACTCCGGGACCTGTCATGGATGGTGGCTCATGAGATCCTCCCGGTCAGGTCCGTCATGCACTCCCGGGGCATGTCAGCGCACTCAACCTGCCCCCGACCAGGTTGTGGCGAGCCTGAGTCGGTGAGGCATTTGCTCTGGGAGTGCAGCGCTGCCGTAGACCAGTGGGCAATGGCCGGCTCCTTGCAATTCCCGTACTTACCAGCAAGGGAGGTCCTCACAGCACAGCTAGTGC
Organism: Sander vitreus; assembly: GCF_031162955.1. Taxonomy (NCBI): domain Eukaryota; kingdom Metazoa; phylum Chordata; class Actinopteri; order Perciformes; family Percidae; genus Sander; species Sander vitreus. The sequence continues at coordinate 3,632 of NW_027595701.1, forward strand.
TGTATGGGGTGAGCCCAAAGAAACAGATGCCAGCACGTGACTTTGCAAATCAGTGGCTCACCCTGGCCGCCATCAAAGACGCCATTTGGACCTCCAGAAACTTGCTGGTAAGAAAGCACATGCAGATCCCCCCCCGCAGCTGTGATCAAGATGGCTGCAGCAGCGGCCCAAATGGCCCGAGCTGCAAGCGGCAGGCCAAGGACACAGCTGCAAAGAAGAATCGCTTCTGTGCCCATTCGGACGAAGGAGCCGGAGCCACAAAAAAAAGGTCAAAGCAGCGGCGCCCTGACTCTCCGGGTGAGGCAGGTGGGAAGGAGCAACAAGGGGAGGGTCTCCTCTGAGCACCGTAACAGGATCCCGAGAGACTCAAACGGTATTAACATTGTTAGAGACTCACTGCGCTCCTGCACAACTGATATTTGAAGAGAGCTTTTAAACCAATGCCCTCTCTCTTAAGACTTTTAATATGGACACTAAACACAATATGACATGCACAAGATGACAACTTTTTATGTTTACCTGAAATTTATGAAAACAACTCTTACCTGTATTATGTCTGAAAACAATTGCTTTTATTGTACTACACCTGTTTTAAATAGTTTTACAGAGTAACTTATTTATTTATCGCGTTGTATCTTAAATGGTAACTGAAATTTTGTGAATTGTGTGAAGACCTTATGAAATGTGTCTTGAACTTGTGTCAATAATAATAAAATAAATAAAAAAAAAATCTGTTCTTATCAGTTTAATATCTGATATGTCCTCTATCAGGGGACAACATATTAAATGGATTTTTAGCAATGGGAGTTGAAAAAGGGGCTTGCTCCGTTCGCTCCACGCATCGACCTGGTATTTCAGCACAGCTGGGAACGGTGCACCCTTCTTCTGTCTTGTGGAAAACCAATTAACAACGCACACGGAGCTGCAGGTCGCTCAATTTGATATTGGACCAAAACAGACATGGGTCGCAGTGGCTGGCGGTATTCATGGCCAGGAGTTGTGGCAAAAACCGCTGTTCTTATCAGTTTAATATCTGATATGTCCTCTGTCAGGGGACAACATATTAAATGGGTTAGGGGTGTTCGGATTAGGGAATAAGAACGTTCTCTCGATGATTCCCCCTGCTTCATCCGACGCCTAGGCAGTTGATAGTGAATCATAGGTACGGGCCGGCACACATCAGTCAAAGTTCTTCATTCCTACATTTCCCACACTTAAGTTACCTTTATATCACACTGCAATTGCATAAACCTGATTGTCTGTTTAGAAAATCTGATCACGTAGTAATTATCTTGACTTTAGACGTTTTCAGCCCGACATGAAAACATTGGAGAAGCAGAGATAAGCTCTTCGCAGCAGCCAAGCTGACAGCGTCCCGATATTCACTATGTTCATTAGTTTCCTTTTTGGGCTGTGTGTTTCTGTCTGAAATGCAGTCAGTCATTCTAGTCGGTTTATTAAACAGTTTTGCATAGTCATGCTTCTAGGCTTTGAAGTCTGTTTTGAGCCTGTTGGTTTATTAAACGGTTTCCTTAAAATGCATAGTTTTGCTTTTAGGTCTGCTCTGTAAGATCTGGATTTTGTGCTGTCTTTATTTTGTTTGGAATTGTTGCATGGTCTTGCATAGATTTTATTCTACATTTTAGGACACATCGTCAGTAGTGAACCTCGGTTCAGGTGTTTCAGCCATTACCAACTAGACACCCTCCTCCAAGGGCGGCCCACCGAGGTTGATCAGTCCCTGGAGTGTGTCCCATAGCCAATTAAACATTTATTCTGGATTACAGTCCGTTGTTTTAGATATATTAGGATATGTTTTGAGGTTTATTTCTTGCTTTATATATTGTTTGAAAATTTATAATATTTGGTGCAAAAGTATTACCGTATCCTAAGAAATAATGGTTAAAAATTGTATTGTTTGGCACACAATTGTTACCGTATTTGAAAAACTATATTTTATTTGGTGAAAAAGTATTACCTTATACTAAGAAAAATCTGTTTGAAGTATTAAGTTGTTTGGCACAAAAGTATTACCATATCCTACGTAAGATAATTGATTTTATACCAGTTAATATCTAAGAAAACATCTTAGGTATCACAATTTTAATATAATAAAAATCTTACTTACCACCTTACCGACAAGTGTGTCTGTTAACAGCGCAAGACTAGACCCACCCCTGTCAGTCATGCCCGAGGGTCCTGAAGTCCAGGTCAGTTTTTTCAAAGTTCTTCCTGTGTTCCATACACCGCTCAACTACAGGAGGCACTGTCAAGATTAGAATAGAAATGGACAGTCTGCGCTCCTGATGTCTTCATTTGCACTAGTCCGTTATGTCATGGATTTAGAACTTAAATTCTGGAAAAGACATTGCGGTGTTAAAAGAACACTAGCAAGGAAGTGTAGGGTTTTCTGAATCCAACGGTGTCAATCTCATTCCGGTACGATGATGGGAAGTGAGTGAAATGGGCGAAAAATCACTTTTTTGGCCTTTGTGGGCGTGGTTTAAGCGTTTCATGCTGTAACTTTCTTTCTAAAGGTCAGAAAGATTTGGAACGAAGTTACAGTTGAACTTTCGAGTCTTCCATATCAATCGTACAAGTCATGTGGCTATAGGATGACAGGAAGTAGGTAACCGGTCGCTTTAAAGGCGTTTGTGGGCGTGGCTTAGGGCTTTTAGTGTTGTAACTCTTCCTGAAGATCGTAGAGGTTCGAGATAAAGTTACAGTTAAACTATTAGGTTTATCACAGGATTTTTTTATTAAATTAATTTAATTGGTTAAGGTTAGGCAAGAAAATCAAGTGGTTGAGATTAGGATTAGGATGAGAGAGACAGTAGAGAAGGAGAGAATGAGAGAGATGGTAGAACAAAGGAGACAGTGCTAAGGAGAGGATCCTGGTCGGGCTAGAACTCTCCCCTGCCGGGTCGGGCTGTAGGCCCTGCCTCCCTCTACTCCCTACACTTTCGCAAGGGAAGAGAGGAGAGGAGAGTGAATTCATTAAGAACGGTACTAGGGTTGTAGTTTCTAATTTTTCGCCTACATTTAGGGTTAGGTGTATGTTCAGAGAAACCATGGAAACGAGCGGAGCCAGAGCAGGGAGCAGACTGAAAGAAGAGGGAGTTAGCTAGCTATGATAGTAAAGCAAAGTAAAAGTTAAGATTAGCTAAACTAAATGTGGCGGTGGTTGGGACAGACTTCTGGGGGCGAGAAGAGGAACGAGGCAGGGGCTGAGGATATCGACAGAGAAACTAAGAAAAGAAAATGTAATGCCAAATGGCTGACGGGTCGTGAATGGCTTGTGTTTGATCATGAAAATGTCGTCATGTTTTGTCAGGATTGCCGCATGTACGCGAAAGAAAAAAACAAAACGAACAATTTCGTGGTAGGAACTACTAATTTTAAAGTCGAGGCAGTAAAGGACCATGAGAGTGCCCGAAGTCATCAGGAGAGCCTAAGGATTAAAACTGCCAAGACAGGCCGTATTGAAGAGAGCCTTGCTGGGAGAAGCCTCGCTTTATTGAAGACGTCTGAGTTGGAGAAGATGCAGCTACTTTTTCGAAATGCCCACGCCATCGGAAAAAAGGGCAGGCCTTTCACCACCGTGGTAAAGTTAGTTTTATATTGGACATTGGATATTGGACACATTAGAGAAATCAATTCTTTGGCTTGCCATTTTGACCTATTCATGTCAAACCACTTTTGGTGAACTCAGCTAACTCCCCTACACATTGCACAAAGCTTATTTTTTCAAAAAACCCATCATTTGATTTTATAGATATTTTTTAATGTAAAGAAATGCTATAAATCTATTATGTGGCTTGACCTTTTGACCTATTCATGTCAAACCACTTTTGAAAGACGCTTTGGGCAATGTGTAGGGGAGTTAGCTGAGTTTAGCAAAAATGGTTTTATATGAATAGGTCAAAAGGTCAGGCCACATTATAGATTTATAGCTTTTTTTTACATTAAAAAATATTTAAAAAATTAAAGGATTTTTTTTTTAAAAAGAAGCTTTGTGCAATGTGTAGGGGAGTTAGTTGAGTTCAGCAAAAATGGTTTGATATGAATAGGTCAAAATGGCAAGCCAAATAATAGATTTTTCGAATGTGTCCAATATCCAATGTCCAATATAAAACTAACTTTACCACGGTCCTTTCACCGACTTCGCATGGATGTGTGAGTAAGTGAATTAACGTTACTGTTTACATGTTTCAGAAACAGTGCATTTAATATGATTCAGAGTGCTTCCATAGACACAGATGAAACTTTAAAAAGTTTCAAAAAGAAGAAACTAAATCTCACTGAAATGTACTTTGTTGTAGGCACTAACAGTGGCTTCATTTACACAAAAATTCATTTCAGGGTGGAGAGGAAGAAAGGCTTGAAGATAGGAGAGACATACCCAAATGACTAGCAGGCAAAAGAGTTCAGTCACTACATAGCAGAGGAAGAGAGAAGAAAGATGAGGGCAAGATTATCAGATGGCAAGTTCATCTCGGTCATGTCAGATGGATCCCTGGACAGTGCAGTGATGGAAGAAGAAATGGTCTACGTCAGGAGTGCCAGTGAGGGGAAGGTCAAAGTTGATTTTGTCGGGGTAAAAGCTGTCTCAAAGCCAGATGCTACAAATATAGCTGAAGCAGTGTGCAGTACAATGGAAAGTGGAGTCAGCACTGATTGGATGAACAAGCTAGTGGCAATCACCACAGATGGAGCATCTGTAATGACAGGAGTAAACAATGGTGTAGTTACAAAACTGCGTGCAGACAGACCAAATGTGCTGGGGATCCACGGCATGGCCCATAAGCTAGAACTTGCCTTTTCATACGGAATAAGGAAAAATGTGATGGCCAGGAAAGTTGAGGACCTGTTGAGTGGACTCTACACCTTATATCATAAGAGGGGAGTGAACAGGGCCAGCCTAAAGCAACACTTCAGGGAGCTCCACATGAAGGCTTTGATGCCAACCAGAGTAGGTGGAACCCGGTGGCTACCACATCTCTTCAAAGCACTTGACCACTTTCTCAGGGGATATGCTGGCATTGTACGCCACTTGGAGGAGAAGGTATGGTAATTTATAGCCTACTAAAACCAGCAGTGTAGATGGATTATTTAATGTTTGTTTTCTTGTTCTCTTCATCAGTTTTAAATGCTGTCTGATATAATGCAGTTGTTTTGTTTGTAGTCCCAGGAGGCCACGAACATCAATTCTGTTCTGAGGGCCAAAGCCAAGGGGTTCCTCAACATAGGCAAGGATGGTGGAGTGCTCAGGTTTTGCTGCCTTGTCCATGACACCATCTATCAACTGAGCAACCTCCAAGTCACTGCAGAGGTCAGTGTCAACCCTGGCTGAAGCTCAGAGCTGCCTTTCCTCCACTCAGGCTGTCAGAGAAAAGTACAAGTCAAGGTATGTATCTTATATCCTACAATTTATGATTTGATTTTAGGTTGTGTTGGTGTGTTTTCACCTCAGTATAAATAAAAAGACGCCCATCCATCTATCTCTGTACAACTGTAGACCTGGGCCTAAGCTGTGGTGTCCTGCAGGCTATGCGGCTGACCAGTTTCCAGTGCTGGCCAGAGGCAGACACGAGTTCAGGTTAGCAATTCAAATGTAATGAACTAATCTTTACGCATTTTATGTTTTAAGACAACTGCTTAACTTTATATTCATGTTTTCCCTTTTGATCTCAGATTTTGGTGATGAAGAGGTAAACAAACTCATCAGTCACTTCCGACCTCTTTTACTATCTGCTGGAGTGGATGTGGAGTTGATCCCTGATCAATGGACAGTTCTCAAGACTGAACTGTACACAGCAGGATTCAGCCAAGGTACTTGGAGAATGTTTGAGAAAAAACATCTCATCCTGATGTACCTTATCAGTAGCATTTTTAAACAAGTGCTTGAAAAGCTCTATAGAAATGTCTAATATTGTGAGACAGTTTTATTTAGTTTATCAGGAATCAGAGTAAATGTCATTTGTTAAAGACACAATCCACATTTGATGCCATCTTTTAATAACTAAAGTTGCATTTGAAAATGTATAATTTTAGAGAGAATATAGTTCCCGGTTTGTTTATGGTTAGAAGATGGCTGTGTCTGATGTTACGTTGTTTTTTGTATACGCTGTGACTATACAAATCACGTAAATAGGAACATGTTGGCGTTATGTTGTCACTTATTGGGAGCAGTAGGCTAGATGGAACCAGTTACCTTCAGGATCTGTGCTAGGCTAAGCTACCGGTGGAACCGTCAGACAGAGTTACAACACGCACAGAGATGAGAAGGGTATGTCTGGACTTATCTAACTCTGGGGGTTACGGGGAATAAGACAAAGTCCCAATAAGTCGGCGTGTTCCTTTAAACAATCATTTCATACAATAATAACACAAGGAATATACACTCACACACACACACACACACACACACACAGAAACACAAACACAAATACACTCAGAGAGACACATACACAGACACACAGACACACACACACACACACACACACACACACAAAGACACACACTCACTCACTCACACACACACACACACACACACACACACACACAAAGACAGATACTCACTCACACACACACACACACACACACACACACACACACACACACACCCACACACACATTTATTTCTGTTGGGGACACACATGGCATGTATCTGTTTATGTTAATGCTGCTATTAGGGTTGTAGATCAAACGTGTATTATTAGTGGTATTCCAAACTAAGAGGACACATACTGTAGGCCTCGGCCCTGTTGTATTCTCTGTATTTATTCCTCCATTGACATTTTTTATTTTGAGCTTTACAGTGAAGGCCAAATATTTAGTTTTTCCTTTAACATTTTCCTCCTTCCAACACCTCTGTAGACTTATTATTTTGTAGCTAACTCATTTAATAGGATAGAAAGGGTACAAAGGGGTAGGAGTACATACGTTTTACTTCTTCCTACTCCGTTTTGCATGTGTAAATATAGGTCTTTAAGTACTGGGAATTATGGACTTTTATTTTTTAACTATTTTTTTCTGATGTTTTATTTCATTTACATGTTCAAAATAAAATATATCAATCAATCAACCAACCTGTCACTGTGAGCAACTAAATGCTTCAGCTATGTTTGTCAAATCTAGCATAGCATATTTACTGTAAAATCCAACCAGATGGTAGGCTACTTAATGTAGAAATGAGTTTATGTTTCAAGAACGCAGATTTAATATTAAGTAGCCTATCCCCAGCCACATATTCTTTGAAGTATACAATTAAATGACATAAATAACATTTTACAATCACAGGCTATTAAACGTCTTTTCTCAATAGAGATAATAGTGGCATTTGGATGTGGGCAGCAGAGCCATAGAGATAGAATCTTTCTCTATCACTCTGGATGTGGGTTGTGGCCGACCGGCGCCAATTTGAAATGGAATGGAGCACATCCACGGCAGACAACTCTAACCGTGATTCAAACGCACCCCCTACCCCCAGCCTTTCGCTATCAAAACTGACGGAATAAAATGTACTTCTCAGAATCAAAGGATAATAATTAAAACGGATATCCTTAACATTAAACCATCATATTGTTGAGTTATCACGGACCCTTTCATAAAATAAGTTGAAGTTATGTAAAACATCAAATCATACTGTGACCCTGGGTATTGAATAGGTGAGCCAATAATGAAACTGAGAAATAGGCTACTTTTTATTTACAACATGTGTACTCAATTCAGTACAATACAACGTTAATGTTCCCCACATTGTACTGTTTGAAAGGAACCACATTGATGGTGCCAATAAACAACAATAAAGTACAAAGAATCTTAACTAGGGTAAATGAAAATATCTACCTAGATATAGACTACTAGAAATCAGGCTGTTTGCATGGTGTGTTGACCCTGGCAATGAAGGCACATGGTTCTTTTAAAAGCACAGGCAGTGTGGGACCATGATTGGCACACTGAGCACTGAGACCATGGACGCCACTTCTTTGTAGCCTTCTTCTTCTTGTCATCAAAATGGATGCGGCAGACACAGCACAAATTGCCTCCATCTACCGAAAGAAAAACAGAAATATTTTGGAAGTGAAGCCAGTTAGTTGAAATCATCAACATATATAAAACAATGTCTCTAAGGCAGCCATTTCATTTACAACTTTTGCCAAATGAAAATCTCCCTGATTTTTAACGGTTAAACACCAAGCCAAGTTAAATAACAATAAAATAAGTCAGAAAAGACTGTGGAGCCCAGTTGACATTTAAATTGAGCTGGTTTGGCAAACAGAGGGGGCTGAGGGGCTGGGAAATGAAAACATAAGTTCTCCATCCATCCATCCATCTTCATCCGCTTATCCGGGTCGGGTCGCGGGGTAGCAGCTCCAGCAGGGGACCCCAAACTTCCCTTTCCCGGGCCACATTAACCAGCTCCGACTGGGGGATCCCGAGGCGTTCCCAGGCCAGGTTAGAGATATAATCCCTCCACCTAGTCCTGGGTCTCCCCCGAGGCCTCCTCCCAGCTGGACGTGCCTGGAACACCTCCCTAGGGAGGCGCCCAGGGGGCATCCTTACCAGATGCCCGAACCACCTCAACTGGCTCCTTTCGACGCAGCCGAGCAGCGGCTCTACTCCGAGCTCCTCACGGATAACTGAGCTTCTCACCCTATCTCTAAGGGAGACGCCAGCTACCCTCCTGAGGAAACCCATTTCGGCCGCTTGTACCCTGGATCTTGTTCTTCGGTCATGACCCAGCCTTCATGACCATAGGTGAGGGTAGGAACAAAAACTGACCGGTAGATTGAGAGCTTTGCCTTCTGGCTCAGCTCTTTTCGTCACAACGGTGCGATAAATTGAATGTAATACCGCACCTGCTGTGCCGATTCTCCGACCAATCTCCCGCTCCATTGTCCCCTCACTGCGAACAAGACCCCAAGGTACTTGAACTCCTTCACTTGGGGTAAGGACTCATTCCCTACCTGGAGAAGGCACTCCATCGGTTTCCTGCTGAGAACCATGGCCTCCGATTTAGAGGTGCTGATCCTCATCCCAGCCGCTTCACACTCGGCTGCGAACCGATCCAGTGAGTGCTGAAGGTCACAGGCCGATGATGCCATCAGGACCACATCATCTGCAAAAAGCAGCGATGAGATCCCCAGCCCACCGAACTGCAACCCCTCTCCACCCCGACTACGCTCGATATCCTGTCCATAAATACTACAAACAGGATTGGTGACAAGCGCAGTCCCTGGCGGAGGCCAACTCTCACCTGAAACGAGTCCGACTTACTGCCGAGAACCCGGACACAGCTCTGCTTTGGTCGTACAGAGATTGGATGGCCCTGAGAAGGGACCCCCTCACCCCTGCACTCCCGCAGCACCTCCCACAGTATCTCCCGGGCACCCGGTCATACGCCTTCTCCAGATCCACAAAACACATGTAGACTGGTTGAGCATACTCCCAGGCTCCCTCCAGGATCCTTGCGAGAGTAAAGATCTGGTCCGTTGTTCCACGACCAGGACGGAATCCGCATTGTTCCTCTTGAACCTGAGATTCAACTATCGACCGAACCCTCCTTTCCAGCACCTTGGAGTAGACTTTACCGGGGAGGCTGAGAAGTGTGATACCCCTGTAATTGGCACACACCCTCTGGTCCCCCTTTTTAAAAAGGGGAACCACCACCCCGGTCTGCCACTCCTAGGCACCGTTCCCAGACTTCCACGCAATGTTGAAGAGGCGTGTCAACCAAGACAACCCCTCCACACCCAGAGCTTTAAGCATTTCTGGACGGATCTCATCAATTCCTGGGGCTTTGCCACTGTGGAGTTGTTTAACTACCTCAGCAACCTCCACCAGGGAAATTGATGCCAATCCCCCTCATCCTCCAGCTCTGCCTCTACCATAGAGGGCGTATTAGTCGGATTTACGAGTTCCTCAAAGTGCTCCTTCCACCGCCCTATTACCTCCTCAGTTGAGGTCAACAGCGTCCCCATCCTTACTGTACACAGCTTGATGGTTCACCGCTCCCCTCCTGAGGTGGCGAACGGTTTTTCCAGAAGTACCTTGGTGCCGACCGAAAGTCCTTCTCCATGTCTTCTCCGAACTTCTCCCACACACGCTGCTTTGCCTCTTTCACGGCAGAGGCTGCAGCCCTTCAGGGCCCTTCGGTACCTTGCAACTGCCTCCGGAGTCGTCTGGGATAACATATCCCGGAAAGACTCTTCTTCAGTCGGACGGCTTCCTGACCACCGGTGTCCACCACGGTGTTCGTGGGTTACCGCCCCTTGAGGCACCTAAGACCCTAAGACCACAGCTCCTCACCGCAGCTTCAGCAATGGAAACTTTGAACATTGTCCACTCGGGTTCAATGCCCCCCAGCCTCCACAGGGATGCACAAAAAGCTCCGCCCGGAGGTGTGAGTTGAAAGTCTGTCGGACAGGGGCCTCCTCAGACGTTCCCAATTTACCCGCACTACCCGTTTGGGCTTACCAGGTCTGTCCAGAGTCTTCCCCCACCCCCTGACCCAACTCACCACCAGATGGTGATCGGTTGACAACTCCGCCCCTCTCTTCACCCGAGTGTCCAAAACATATGGCCTCAGATCAGATGAAACGATTATAAAATCGATCATTGACCTTTGGCCTAGGGTGCTCTGGTACCAAGTACACTTATGAGCATCCCTATGTTCGAACATGGTGTTCGTTATAGACAATCCATGACTAGCACAGAAGTCCAACAACAAACAACCACTCTGGTTTAGATCAGGAGGCCGTTCCTCCCAATCACGCCTCTCCATGTGTCTCCATCATTACCCACGTGCGCGTTGAAGTTCCCCCAGCAGAACTATGGAGTCCCGACTGGAGCCCCATGCAGGACTCCACTCAAGGTCTCCAAGAAGGCCAAATACTCTGAAGTCTTGTTTGGTGCATATGCACAAACAACAGTCAGAGTTTTCCCCCACAACCCGCAGGCGTAGGGGAGGCGACCCTCTCGTCCACCGGGTTAAACTCCAACGTAGCGGTGCTCAGCCGGGGCTTGTGAGTATCCCAGTCTGAGTATCCCCAGACGGGGCCCCGGGGCTTCCTCCGGGCAGGGTCACTCATCCCTTCCTCGATTTTTCATAGGATTTTTGAACCAAAAAAAGTCATCGTATAGTATGTCGAAAAAAATCCCAAAAAAAGTCATAGTATAGTATGTCGACAAAAGTCCCAAAAAAAGTCATCGTATAGTATGTCGAAAAAAGTCCCAAAAAAAGTCATCGTATAATATGTCGAAAAAAGTCCCAAAAATAGTCCCAAATTTTAATTGTATAGTATGTCGAAAAAATCCCCCAAAAGAGTCCCCGAAAAAAGTCATCGTATAGTATGTCGAAAAAAAGTCATAGTATAGTATGTCGAAAAAAGTCTCAAAAAAAGTCCCGAAAAAAGTCCTAAAAATAGTCCCAAAAAATAGTCTTTGTATAGTATGTCGAAAAAAGTCCCAAAAATAGTCTTTGTATAGTATGTCGAAAAAAAGTCCCAAAAGTCCCCAAAAAGTCATCGTATAGTATGTCGAAAAAAGTCCCAAAAAGTCATAGTATAGTATGTCAAAAAATGTCTCAAAAAAAAGTCCGAAAAAAAGTCCTAAAAAATAGTCCCAAAAATAGTCTTTGTATAGTATGTCGAAAAAAAGTCCCAAAAGTCCCCAAAAAGTCATCGTATAGTATGTCGAAAAAAAGTCCCAAAAAGTAATTGTATAGTATGTCGAAAAAAAATCCCAAAAAATAGTCCCGAAAAAAGTTATCGTGTAGTATGTCGAAAAAAGTCCAAAAAAAAGTCATCGTATATGTCGAAAAAAGTCCCAAAAATAGTCAATGTATAGTATGTCGAAAAAAAGTCCCAAAAAAATGTTCCCAAAAATAGTAATAGTATAGTCGACAAAAAGTCCCAAAAAAGTAATTGTATAGTATGTCAAAAAAAATCCCCAAAAAAGTCCCGAAAAAAGTTATCGTGTAGTAAGTCGGAAAAAATCACAAAAAATATTCCCAAAAAAAGTCATCGTATAGAATGTCAAAAAAACTCCCCAAAAAAGTCATAGTATAGTGGGATTATTGTATAGTAAACAACTTTTTCTATCGTGTCTGGTTTCTTTTTCTGTCTCTGAATCTCTAAAACCCTCAAATCACTGTTTAAAGTCATCGTAGTATGTTGAAAAAGGTCATAAAAATAGTCCCAAAAATAGACATCGTATAGTATGTCGAAAAAAATCTCAAAAAAAGTCCCGAAAAAGTCCCAAAAAAGTCCCCAAAAAAAGTAATCGTATAGTATGTCAAAAAGTCCCCAAAAATAGTCCCAAAAAAAGTAATCAGTATATTAGTATGTCGAAAAAAGTCCCACAAAAAGTAATAGTATAGTATGTCGAAAATAGTCCCAAAAAATAGTCATAGTATGTCGAAAAAAGTCCCAAAAAAAGTAATTGTATAGTATGTCGAAACAAATCACAAAAAATATTCCCAAAAAAAAGGCATCGTATAGTATGTCGAAAAAAGTCCCAAGAAAAGTCCCAAAAAAGTCATAGATATAGTCCCAAAAAAAGTCACAAAAAATAGTCCCAAAAAAAGTCATAGTATAGTGTCGAAAAAAGTCCCAAAAAATAGTCCCAAAAAAGTCATAGTATAGTATGTCGAAAAAAAGTCCCAAAAAGGATCATTTGTATAGTATGTCGAAAAAAGTCCCAAAAAAGTCATCGTATAGGATGTCGAAAAAAGTCATGAAACATATTCCCAAAAAAAAGTCATCGTATAGTATGTCGAAAAAAGTCCATAAAAAACAGTCCCAAAAAAAGTCATAATATAGTATGTCGAAAAAAGTCCCAAAAAAAGTCATTGTATAATATGTCGAGAAAAGTCCAAAAAAACAGTCCAAAAAAAGTCATTGTATGGTATGTCGAAAAAAAATTCCTAAAAAAGTCATCATATAGTATGTCAAAAAAAGTCCCAACAAAAAGTCCCAAAAAATTCATCGTATAGTATGTCACAAAAAGTCCAAAAAATAGTCCCAATAAAGTCATCGTATAGTATGTCGAAAAAAGTCCCAAAAAAGTCATTGTATAGTATGTCGAAAAAAGTCCAAAAATAGTCCCACAAAAAGTCATAGTATGTCAAAAATAGTCATAAAAAATATTCCCAAAAAAAGTCATCAGTATAGTATGTCGAAAAAATCAAAAAAGTCCCCAAAAAAGTCATTGTATAGTATGTCGAAAAATAGTCCCAAAAAAGTCATCGTATAGTATGTCGAAAAAAGTAACAAAAAATAGTCCCAAAAAAAGTCATCGTATAGTATGTCAAAAAAGTCATATAGTCCCCAAAAAGTCATAGTATAGTATGTCGAAAAAAGTCTCAAATAAAAGTCATGATAGTATGTCGAAAAAAGTCCCCAAAAAAGTCATAGTATAGTATGTTGAAAAAAAGTCATAAAAATAGTCCCAAAAAAGTCATAGTATAGTATGTCGAAAAAAGTCCCAAAAAATAGTCCCAAAAAAAGTTATAGTATAGTATGTCGAAAAAAGTTCCAAAAAAAGTCATAGTATAGTATGTCGAAAAAAGTCACAAAAAAATAGTTCCCACAAAAAAGTCACTGTATAGTATGTCGAAAAAAGTTCCAAAAAAAGTCATAGTATAGTATGTCGAAAAAAAATCACAAAAAGAGTCCCAAAAAAAGTCATAGTATAGAATGTCAAAAAAATTCCCAAAAAAAGTCATCATATAGTATGTCAAAAAAGTCCCAAAAAATAGTCCCAAAAAAAGTCATCATATAGTATGTCGAAAAAAAGTCCCAAAAAATAGTCCCAAAAAAGTCATCAGTATAGTATGTCGAAAAAAAGTCCCAAAAAAGTCATCGTATAGTATGTCGAAAAAAATAGTCAAAAAATAGTCCCAAAAAAGTCATCATATAGAATGTCAGTAAAGTATAGTATGTCGAAAAAAAGTCCCAAAAACAAAAGTCATAGTATAGTATGTCGAAAAAAAGTCCCAAAAAAAGTCATAGTATAGTATGTCGAAAAAAGTCCCAAAAATAGTCGAAAAAATGTTCCAATATGTCGAAATAAGTCAAAAAAATATCCCAAAAAAGTCATAGTATAGTATGTCAAACAAAAAAATTCCCAAAAAAGTCATCGTATAGTATGTCGAAAAAATTCCCAAAAAATAGTCTCAAAAACTAATCCCAAAAAAAGTCATAGTATAGTATGTCGAAAAAAGTCATCATATAGTATGTCAAAAAAGTCAAAAAATAGTCCCAAAAAAAATCATTGTATAGGATGTCGAAAAAAGTCCCAAAAACGTCATCATATAGTATGTCAAAAAAGGTCACCAAAAAATAGTCCCAAAAAAGTCATCGTATAGTATGTCGAAAAAAGTCCTAAAAAACAGTCCCAAAAAAGTCAGAGTATAGTATGTCGAAAGTCCCAAAAAAGTCATTGTATAGTATGTCGAAAAAAGTCCCAAAAAAGTCATTGTATAGTATGTCGAAAAGTCCCAAAAAAGTCATTGTATAGTATGTCGAAATAAGTCCCAAAACATAGTCATAAAAAAGTCCAAATGTCGAAAATATGTATGTCGAAAAAAGTCACAAAAAACTAGTCCCAAAAAAGTCATAGTATAGTATGTCGAAAAACACAAAAATGTCCCCAAAAAGTCATCGTATAGTATGTCGAAAAAAGTCCCAAAAATAGTCCGAAAAAAGTCATCGTATAGTATGTCGAAAAAAAGTCATCATATAATATGTCTGAAAAAAGTCATCAAAAAATAGTCCCAAAAAAAAGTCATCGTATAGTATGTCGAAAAATAGTCCCAAAAAAGTCATCAGTATAGTATGTGAAAAAGTCATCAGATAATAGTCTCAAAAAGTCCCAAGAAAAGTCATAATATAGTATGTCAAAAAAAGTCCCAAAAAAGTCATAATATAGTATGTCGAAAAAAGTCCCAAAAAAGACATAATATAGTATGTTGAAAAAATTCCCAAAAAATAATCCCCAAAAAAGTCATTGTGTAGTATGTCGAAAAAGTCCCAAAAAGTAATCACTATAATATGTCGAAAAAAGTCCCAAAAAAATATCCCAAAAAGTCATAGTATAGTATGTCGAAAATAGTCCCAAAAAGGTCATTGCATATTATGTCGAAAAAAGTCCCAAAAAATAGTCCCAAAAAAAGTCATAGTATAGTATGTCGAAAAAAGTTCCAAAAAAAGTCATAGTATAGTATGTCGAAAAAAAATCACAAAAAGAGTCCCAAAAAAAGTCATCGTATAGTATGTCGAAAAAGTCCCCAAAAAGTCATCAGTAGGGTATGTCGAAAAAAGTCATCAGTAATAGTATGTCGTAAAAAGTCCCAAAAAATAGTCCCCAAAAAAGTCATCGTATAGTATGTCGAAAAAAGTCCCAAAAAAAGTCATCGTATAGTATGTCGATAAAATAGTCCCAAAAAGTCATCGTATAGTATGTCGAAAAAAGTCCCAAAAAATAGTCCCAAAAAAAGTCACAGTATAGTATGTCGAAAAAAGTCCCAAAAAAAGTCATTGTATAGTATGTCGAAAAAAAGTTACCAAAAAAGTCATCGTATAGAATGTCTAAAAAAACTCCCCAAAAAAGTCATCGTATAGTATGTCGAAAAAAGTCATCGAAAAGTATGTTGCAAAATAATACCGAAAAAATAGTCCCCAAAAAGAGTCATAGTATAGTATGTCGAAAAAAGTCCCAAAAAGTAATCGTATAGTATGTCGAAAAAGTAGTCCCAAAAAAGTCATCGTATAGTATGTCGAAAATAGTCCCAAAAAAGTCATAGTATAGTATGTCAAAAAAAGTCCCAAAACGTCATCGTATAGTATGTCGAAAAAAGTCCCCAAAAACTCACAAAAAGTCATTGTATATAGTCGAAAAAAGTCCCAAAAAAAATTCATAGTGTGGTATGTCGAAAAAAAGTTCCAAATGTCGAAAAATGTTCCAATTGTCAGAAAGTAAGTCAAAAACTATCCCAACAAAGTCATAGTATAGTATGTCAAACAAAAATTCCCCAAAAAGTCCTCAGTATAGTATGTCGAAAAAGTCACAAAAAAGTCATCGTATAGTAAGTCAAAAAGTCCCAAAAAATAGTGCCACAAAAGTCATAGTATAGTATGTCGAAAAAAAGTAATCATTATAGTATGCCGAAAAAAGTAATCGTATAGTATGTCGAAAAAAGTCATCTTATAGTATGTCGAAAAAAGTCATCGTATAATATGTCGAAAAAAATCCCCAAAAAAGTCCCAAAAAACAAATCATCATATAGT
>NW_027595702.1:0-20046 GCF_031162955.1 Sander vitreus
AATGAGTGGGTTTTTGACACTTGGAAATTAGCTGTTGGATGCTGTTGCGCTTGCAGCATATGTGCTGCAATTGGGGACGGAATTCAACAGCTAGGGTTCTATGTGTGAAAATGTGCTTCATTGTAAAGCCGGCTTGGCAATGATTGAAACGGGATACCAGGGGCACGGGCAATTTGGGCCCGCGGTTTTGTATGGCCACAGGGGGGCTTAAGTGTGGGTGCCCAGGCTCGACCGGAGGTCAAGGTGCCCGGAGGTGGGCCCTTTTTCCTGAATGTATACCCGGGGAGGTGAGCCCCTTTCTGGGGCGCAATGGGTGGCTCCCCGGTGTGGGCCTTGTAAAGTCGGCCTCGCAATGAGTGGGTTTTTCCCACTTGGAAATTGTACGTCAAACAAGGCTGGTTATGGAACTAGGTAAGGGGTTAATAGCCAAGATCATCGAGCGATGATCCTAAACCGTGGGTGGGCGGACATTGTGAAGCCGGCTCCGCAATGTCATGTAGCCATTCTAGCATTGTCAAGCCAGCTTTGCATAGGTGCACACCAAATGGTTAGGTTTAGGGGCTCGGATTACCTGGTAAGGCATAGACTATACATTAGGTTTAGGCAAAATGGCCTTAAATCTGAATGAGATCAATAGATCATAGGTTAAGGTTAGGTCAAAAAGACCATGATTAGATTTAGGTATACATTAGGTTTAGGCCAAAAGGCCTTAAATCCAAATTAGATCAATAGATCATAGGTTAAGGTTAGGTCAGAAAGACCATGGTTAGGTTTAGGTCAAAAGAACAGTGGTCCTTAACAACAGGTAATTGCCCATGAAGAGAAAACTGCTTAATACCTTTACACCACTCGGTTGGAAAGACAGTACCGTCACAAATCAGACTCCATCAATGATGTAGAAACATGTTAAATCTTACATATGAACTGTAATATTAACTGTGATTAATTCGTGGCTGATGAAGCCATATAGAAACAGATAGAAATAAGAAAAAATCTCAATGTATGCAGTGATAATATCACTTTCTGCATGTCATCTAGCCATGCCGGCATTGTAAAGCAGGCCTCGTGAAGTCATCTACTCATGCTGGCATTGTAAAGCCGGTCTCGCAATGAGTGGGTTTTTCACACTTGGAAATTGTACTTCAACCAAGGCTAAGTGGGTAATAGCCAGGATCATCAAGTGATGATCCTAAACCATGTGTGGGCTGACATTGTGAAGCCGGCCTCGCAATGTCATCTAGTCATGCCGGCATTGTGAAGCCGGCCTCGCAATGTCATCAAGCCATGCTTGCATTGTAAAGCCGGCCTCGCAATGTCATCTAGTCATTCTGGCATTGTAAGGCCGGCCTCGCAATGAGTGGGTTTTTCACACTTGGTAATTGTATTTCAACCAAGGCTGGTTATGGAACTAGGTAAGGGGGTAATAGCCAGGATCATCAGCGATGATCCTAAGCCGTGGGGTGGGCGGACATTGTGAAGCCGGCCTCGCAATGTCATCTAGTCATGCTGGCATTGTGAAGCCGGCCTCGCAATGTCGTCATGCCATTCTAGCATTGTAAAGCCAGCTTTGCATAGGTACACATCAAATGGTTAGGTTTGGGGCTAGGATTACCTGGTAAGGCATAGACTACACATTAGCTTTAGGCAAAACGGCCTTAAATCTAAATGAGATCGATAGATCATAGGTTAAGGTTAGGTCAAAAAAGACCATGATTAGATTTAGGTATACATTAGGTTTAGGCCAAAAGGCCTTAAATCCAAATTAGATCAATAGATCATAGGTTAAGGTTAGGTCAGAAAGAACATTGATAGGTTTAGCTCAGAAGAACAGTGGTCCTTAACAACAGGTAATTGCCCATGAAGAGAAAACTGCTTAATACCTTTACACCACTCGGATGGAAAGACAGTACAGTCACAAATCAGACTCCATCAATTATGTAGAAACATGTTAAATCTTACATATGAACTGTAATATTAACTGTGATTAATTCGTGGCTGATGAAGCCATATAGAAACAGACAGAAATAAGAAAAATATCTCAATGAATGCAGTGATAATATCACTTTCTGCATGTCATCTAGCCATGCCGGCATTGTGAAGCCGGCCTCGCAATGTCATCAAGCCATGCTTGCATTGTAAAGCCGGCCTCGCAATGTCATCTAGTCATTCTGGCATTGTAAGGCCGGCCTCGCAATGAGTGGGTTTTTCACACTTGGTAATTGTATTTCAACCAAGGCTTGTTATGGAACTAGGGTAAGGGGGTAATAGCCAGGATCATCAAGTGATGATCCTAAACCATGTGTGGGCTGACATTGTGAAGCCGGCCTCGCAATGTCATCTAGTCATGCCGGCATTGTGAAGCCGGCCTCGCAATGTCATCAAGCCATGCTTGCATTGTAAAGCCGGCCTCGTAATGTCATCTAGTCATTCTGGCATTGTAAAGCCGGCCTCGCAATGAGTGGGTTTTTGACACTTGGAAATTAGCTGCTGGATGCTGTTGCGCTTGCAGCATATGTGCTGCAATTGGGGACGGAATTCAACAGCTAGGTTCTATGTGTGAAAATGTGCTTCATTGTAAAGCCGGCCTCGTAATGTCATCTAGTCATGCCGGCATTGTGAAGCCGGCCTCGCAATGTCATCAAGCCATGCTTGCATTGTAAAGCCGGCCTCGCAATGTCATCTAGTCATTCTGGCATTGTAAGGCCGGCCTCGCAATGAGTGGGTTTCTCACACTTGGTAATTGTATTTCAACCAAGGCTGGTTATGGAACTAGGTAAGGGGGTAATAGCCAGGATCATCAAGCGATGATCCTCAACCATGTGTGGGCGGACATTGTAAAGCCGGCCTCGCAATGTCATCTAGTCATGCCGGCATTGTGAAGCCGGCCTCGCAATGTCATCAAGCCATGCCGTCATTGTGAAGCCGGCCTCGCAATGTCATCAACCATGCTTGCATTGTAAAGCCGGCCTCGTAATGTCATCTAGTCATTCTGGCATTGTAAAGCCGGCCTCGCAATGAGTGGGTTTTGACACTTGGAAATTAGCTGTTGGATGCTGTTGCGCTTGCAGCATATGTGCTGCAATTGGGGACGGAATTCAACAGCTAGGTTCTATGTGTGAAAATGTGCTTCATTGTAAAGCCGGCTTGGCAATGATTGAAAGCGGGATACCAGGGGCACGGGCAATTTGGGCCCGCGGTTTTGTATGGCCACAGGGGGGGCTTAAGTGTGGGTGCCCAGGCTCGACCGGAGGTCAAGGTGCCCTGGAGGTGGGCCCTTTTTCCTGAATGTATACCCGGGGAGGTGAGCCCCTTTCTGGGGGCGCAATGGGTGGCTCCCCGGTGTGGGCCTTGTAAAGTCGGCCTCGCAATGAGTGGGTTTTTCCCACTTGGAAATTGTACGTCAAACAAGGCTGGTTATGGAACTAGGTAAGGGGTTAATAGCCAAGATCATCGAGCGATGATCCTAAACCGTGGGTGGGCGGACATTGTGAAGCCGGCTCCGCAATGTCATGTAGCCATTCTAGCATTGTCAAGCCAGCTTTGCATAGGTGCACACCAAATGGTTAGGTTTAGGGGCTCGGATTACCTGGTAAGGCATA
The DNA here is from genome assembly GCF_031162955.1 of Sander vitreus. Lineage (NCBI taxonomy): Eukaryota > Metazoa > Chordata > Actinopteri > Perciformes > Percidae > Sander > Sander vitreus. The sequence goes on from NW_027595702.1 coordinate 3,600, forward strand.
GACTATACATTAGGTTTAGGCAAAATGGCCTTAAATCTGAATGAGATCAATAGATCATAGGTCAAGGTTAGGTCAAAAAAGACCATGATTAGATTTAGGTATACATTAGGTTTAGGCCAAAAGGCCTTAAATCCAAATTAGATCAATAGATCATAGGTTAAGGTTAGGTCAGAAAGACCATGGTTAGGTTTAGGTCAAAAGAACAGTGGTCCTTAACAACAGGTAATTGCCCATGAAGAGAAAACTGCTTAATACCTTTACACCACACGGTTGGAAAGACAGTACCGTCACAAATCAGACTCCATCAATGATGTAGAAACATGTTAAATCTTACATATGAACTGTAATATTAACTGTGATTAATTCGTGGCTGATGAAGCCATATAGAAACAGATAGAAATAAGAAAAACATCTCAATGTATGCAGTGATAATATCACTTTCTGCATGTCATCTAGCCATGCCGGCATTGTAAAGCAGGCCTCGTGAAGTCATCTACTCATGCTGGCATTGTAAAGCCGGTCTCGCAATGAGTGGGTTTTTCACACTTGGAAATTGTACTTCAACCAAGGCTAAGTGGGTAATAGCCAGGATCATCAAGTGATGATCCTAAACCATGTGTGGGCTGACATTGTGAAGCCGGCCTCGCAATGTCATCTAGTCATGCCGGCATTGTGAAGCCGGCCTCGCAATGTCATCTAGTCATGCCGGCATTGTGAAGCCGGCCTCGCAATGTCATCAAGCCATGCTTGCATTGTAAAGCCGGCCTCGCAATGTCATCTAGTCATTCTGGCATTGTAAGGCCGGCCTCGCAATGAGTGGGTTTTTCACACTTGGTAATTGTATTTCAACCAAGGCTGGTTATGGAACTAGGTAAGGGGGTAATAGCCAGGATCATCAGCGATGATCATAAGCCGTGGAGTGGGCGGACATTGTAAAGCCGGCCTCGCAATGTCATCTAGTCATGCTGGCATTGTGAAGCCGGCCTCGCAATGTCGTCAAGCCATTCTAGCATTGTAAAGCCAGCTTTGCATAGGTACACATCAAATGGTTAGGTTTGGGGCTAGGATTACCTGGTAAGGCATAGACTACACATTAGCTTTAGGCAAAACGGCCTTAAATCTAAATGAGATCGATAGATCATAGGTTAAGGTTAGGTCAAAAAAGACCATGATTGGATTTAGGTATACATTAGGTTTAGGCCAAAAGGCCTTAAATCCAAATTAGATCAATAGATCATAGGTTAAGGTTAGGTCAGAAAGAACATTGATAGGTTTAGGTCAAAAGAACAGTGGTCCTTAACAACAGGTAATTGCCCATGAAGAGAAAACTGCTTAATACCTTTACACCACTCGGATGGAAAGACAGTACAGTCACAAATCAGACTCCATCAATTATGTAGAAACATGTTAAATCTTACATATGAACTGTAATATTAACTGTGATTAATTCGTGGCTGATGAAGCCATATAGAAACAGACAGAAATAAGAAAACATCTCAATGTATGCAGTGATAATATCACTTTCTGCATGTCATCTAGCCATGCCGGCATTGTGAAGCCGGCCTCGCAATGTCATCAAGCCATGCTTGCATTGTAAAGCCGGCCTCGCAATGTCATCTAGTCATTCTGGCATTGTAAGGCCGGCCTCGCAATGAGTGGGTTTTTCACACTTGGTAATTGTATTTCAACCAAGGCTGGTTATGGAACTAGGTAAGGGGGTAATAGCCAGGATCATCAAGCGATGATCATAAGCCGTGGAGTGGGCGGACATTGTAAAGCCGGCCTCGCAATGTCATCTAGTCATGCTGGCATTGTGAAGCCGGCCTCGCAATGTCGTCAAGCCATTCTAGCATTGTAAAGCCAGCTTTGCATAGGTACACATCAAATGGTTAGGTTTGGGGCTAGGATTACCTGGTAAGGCATAGACTACACATTAGCTTTAGGCAAAACGGCCTTAAATCTAAATGAGATCGATAGATCATAGGTTAAGGTTAGGTCAAAAAGACCATGATTGGATTTAGGTATACATTAGGTTTAGGCCAAAAGGCCTTAAATCCAAATTAGATCAATAGATCATAGGTTAAGGTTAGGTCAGAAAGAACATTGATAGGTTTAGGTCAAAAGAACAGTGGTCCTTAACAACAGGTAATTGCCCATGAAGAGAAAACTGCTTAATACCTTTACACCACTCGGATGGAAAGACAGTACAGTCACAAATCAGACTCCATCAATTATGTAGAAACATGTTAAATCTTACATATGAACTGTAATATTAACTGTGATTAATTCGTGGCTGATGAAGCCATATAGAAACAGACAGAAATAAGAAAACATCTCAATGTATGCAGTGATAATATCACTTTCTGCATGTCATCTAGCCATGCCGGCATTGTGAAGCCGGCCTCGCAATGTCATCAAGCCATGCTTGCATTGTAAAGCCGGCCTCGCAATGTCATCTAGTCATTCTGGCATTGTAAGGCCGGCCTCGCAATGAGTGGGTTTTTCACACTTGGTAATTGTATTTCAACCAAGGCTGGTTATGGAACTAGGTAAGGGGGTAATAGCCAGGATCATCAAGCGATGATCATAAGCCGTGGGTGGGCGGACATTGTAAAGCCGGCCTCGCAATGTCATCTAGTCATGCTGGCATTGTGAAGCCGGCCTCGCAATGTCGTCAAGCCATTCTAGCATTGTAAAGCCAGCTTTGCATAGGTACACATCAAATGGTTAGGTTTGGGGCTAGGATTACCTGGTAAGGCATAGACTACACATTAGCTTTAGGCAAAACGGCCTTAAATCTAAATGAGATCGATAGATCATAGGTTAAGGTTAGGTCAAAAAAGACCATGATTGGATTTAGGTATACATTAGGTTTAGGCCAAAAGGCCTTAAATCCAAATTAGATCAATAGATCATAGGTTAAGGTTAGGTCAGAAAGAACATTGATAGGTTTAGGTCAAAAGAACAGTGGTCCTTAACAACAGGTAATTGCCCATGAAGAGAAAACTGCTTAATACCTTTACACCACTCGGATGGAAAGACAGTACAGTCACAAATCAGACTCCATCAATTATGTAGAAACATGTTAAATCTTACATATGAACTGTAATATTAACTGTGATTAATTCGTGGCTGATGAAGCCATATAGAAACAGACAGAAATAAGAAAACATCTCAATGTATGCAGTGATAATATCACTTTCTGCATGTCATCTAGCCATGCCGGCATTGTGAAGCCGGCCTCGCAATGTCATCAAGCCATGCTTGCATTGTAAAGCCGGCCTCGCAATGTCATCTAGTCATTCTGGCATTGTAAGGCCGGCCTCGCAATGAGTGGGTTTTTGACACTTGGAAATAAGCTGTTGGATGCTGTTGCGCTTGCAGCATATGTGCTGCAATTGGGACGGAATTCAACAGCTAGGTTCTATGTGTGAAAATGTGCTTCATTGTAAAGCCGGCCTCGTAATGCCATCTAGTCATGCCGGCATTGTGAAGCCGGCCTCGCAATGTCATCAAGCCATGCTTGCATTGTAAAGCCGGCCTCGCAATGTCATCAAGCCATGCTTGCATTGTAAGGCCGGCCTCGCAATGAGTGGGTTTCTCACACTTGGTAATTGTATTTCAACCAAGGCTGGTTATGGAACTAGGTAAGGGGGTAATAGCCAGGATCATCAAGCGATGATCCTCAACCATGTGTGGGCGGACATTGTAAAGCCGGCCTCGCAATGTCATCTAGTCATGCCGGCATTGTGAAGCCGGCCTCGCAATGTCATCAAGCCATGCCGTCATTGTGAAGCCGGCCTCGCAATGTCATCAACCATGCTTGCATTGTAAAGCCGGCCTCGTAATGTCATCTAGTCATTCTGGCATTGTAAAGCCGGCCTCGCAATGAGTGGGTTTTTGACACTTGGAAATTAGCTGTTGGATGCTGTTGCGCTTGCAGCATATGTGCTGCAATTGGGACGGAATTCAACAGCTAGGTTCTATGTGTGAAAATGTGCTTCATTGTAAAGCCGGCTTGGCAATGATTGAAACGGGATACCAGGGGCACGGGCAATTTGGGCCCGCGGTTTTGTATGGCCACAGGGGGGCTTAAGTGTGGGTGCCCAGGCTCGACCGGAGGTCAAGGTGCCCGGAGGTGGGCCCTTTTTCCTGAACGTATACCCGGGGAGTTGAGCCCCTTTCTGGGGGCGCAATGGGTGGCTCCCCGGTGTGGGCCTTGTAAAGTCGGCCTCGCAATGAGTGGGTTTTTCCCACTTGGAAATTGTACGTCAAACAAGGCTGGTTATGGAACTAGGTAAGGGGTTAATAGCCAAGATCATCGGCGATGATCCTAAACCGTGGGTGGGCGGACATTGTGAAGCCGGCTCCGCAATGTCATGTAGCCATTCTAGCATTGTCAAGCCAGCTTTGCATAGGTGCACACCAAATGGTTAGGTTTAGGGCTCGGATTACCTGGTAAGGCATAGACTATACATTAGGTTTAGGCAAAATGGCCTTAAATCTGAATGAGATCAATAGATCATAGGTCAAGGTTAGGTCAAAAAAGACCATGATTAGATTTAGGTATACATTAGGTTTAGGCCAAAAGGCCTTAAATCCAAATTAGATCAATAGATCATAGGTTAAGGTTAGGTCAGAAAGACCATGGTTAGGGTTTAGGTCAAAAGAACAGTGGTCCTTAACAACAGGTAATTGCCCATGAAGAGAAAACTGCTTAATACCTTTACACCACACGGTTGGAAAGACAGTACCGTCACAAATCAGACTCCATCAATGATGTAGAAACATGTTAAATCTTACATATGAACTGTAATATTAACTGTGATTAATTCGTGGCTGATGAAGCCATATAGAAACAGATAGAAATAAGAAAACATCTCAATGTATGCAGTGATAATATCACTTTCTGCATGTCATCTAGCCATGCCGGCATTGTAAAGCAGGCCTCGTGAAGTCATCTACTCATGCTGGCATTGTAAAGCCGGTCTCGCAATGAGTGGGTTTTTCACACTTGGAAATTGTACTTCAACCAAGGCTAAGTGGGTAATAGCCAGGATCATCAAGTGATGATCCTAAACCATGTGTGGGCTGACATTGTGAAGCCGGCCTCGCAATGTCATCTAGTCATGCCGGCATTGTGAAGCCGGCCTCGCAATGTCATCTAGTCATGCCGGCATTGTGAAGCCGGCCTCGCAATGTCATCAAGCCATGCTTGCATTGTAAAGCCGGCCTCGCAATGTCATCTAGTCATTCTGGCATTGTAAGGCCGGCCTCGCAATGAGTGGGTTTTTCACACTTGGTAATTGTATTTCAACCAAGGCTGGTTATGGAACTAGGTAAGGGGGTAATAGCCAGGATCATCAAGCGATGATCATAAGCCGTGGAGTGGGCGGACATTGTAAAGCCGGCCTCGCAATGTCATCTAGTCATGCTGGCATTGTGAAGCCGGCCTCGCAATGTCGTCAAGCCATTCTAGCATTGTAAAGCCAGCTTTGCATAGGTACACATCAAATGGTTAGGTTTGGGGCTAGGATTACCTGGTAAGGCATAGACTACACATTAGCTTTAGGCAAAACGGCCTTAAATCTAAATGAGATCGATAGATCATAGGTTAAGGTTAGGTCAAAAAAGACCATGATTGGATTTAGGTATACATTAGGTTTAGGCCAAAAGGCCTTAAATCCAAATTAGATCAATAGATCATAGGTTAAGGTTAGGTCAGAAAGAACATTGATAGGTTTAGGTCAAAAGAACAGTGGTCCTTAACAACAGGTAATTGCCCATGAAGAGAAAACTGCTTAATACCTTTACACCACTCGGATGGAAAGACAGTACAGTCACAAATCAGACTCCATCAATTATGTAGAAACATGTTAAATCTTACATATGAACTGTAATATTAACTGTGATTAATTCGTGGCTGATGAAGCCATATAGAAACAGACAGAAATAAGAAAACATCTCAATGTATGCAGTGATAATATCACTTTCTGCATGTCATCTAGCCATGCCGGCATTGTGAAGCCGGCCTCGCAATGTCATCAAGCCATGCTTGCATTGTAAAGCCGGCCTCGCAATGTCATCTAGTCATTCTGGCATTGTAAGGCCGGCCTCGCAATGAGTGGGTTTTTCACACTTGGTAATTGTATTTCAACCAAGGCTGGTTATGGAACTAGGTAAGGGGGTAATAGCCAGGATCATCAAGCGATGATCATAAGCCGTGGAGTGGGCGGACATTGTAAAGCCGGCCTCGCAATGTCATCTAGTCATGCTGGCATTGTGAAGCCGGCCTCGCAATGTCGTCAAGCCATTCTAGCATTGTAAAGCCAGCTTTGCATAGGTACACATCAAATGGTTAGGTTTGGGGCTAGGATTACCTGGTAAGGCATAGACTACACATTAGCTTTAGGCAAAAACGGCCTTAAATCTAAATGAGATCGATAGATCATAGGTTAAGGTTAGGTCAAAAAGACCATGATTGGATTTAGGTATACATTAGGTTTAGGCCAAAAGGCCTTAAATCCAAATTAGATCAATAGATCATAGGTTAAGGTTAGGTCAGAAAGAACATTGATAGGTTTAGGTCAAAAGAACAGTGGTCCTTAACAACAGGTAATTGCCCATGAAGAGAAAACTGCTTAATACCTTTACACCACTCGGATGGAAAGACAGTACAGTCACAAATCAGACTCCATCAATTATGTAGAAACATGTTAAATCTTACATATGAACTGTAATATTAACTGTGATTAATTCGTGGCTGATGAAGCCATATAGAAACAGACAGAAATAAGAAAACATCTCAATGTATGCAGTGATAATATCACTTTCTGCATGTCATCTAGCCATGCCGGCATTGTGAAGCCGGCCTCGCAATGTCATCAAGCCATGCTTGCATTGTAAAGCCGGCCTCGCAATGTCATCTAGTCATTCTGGCATTGTAAGGCCGGCCTCGCAATGAGTGGGTTTTTCACACTTGGTAATTGTATTTCAACCAAGGCTGGTTATGGAACTAGGTAAGGGGGTAATAGCCAGGATCATCAAGCGATGATCATAAGCCGTGGGTGGGCGGACATTGTAAAGCCGGCCTCGCAATGTCATCTAGTCATGCTGGCATTGTGAAGCCGGCCTCGCAATGTCGTCAAGCCATTCTAGCATTGTAAAGCCAGCTTTGCATAGGTACACATCAAATGGTTAGGTTTGGGGCTAGGATTACCTGGTAAGGCATAGACTACACATTAGCTTTAGGCAAAACGGCCTTAAATCTAAATGAGATCGATAGATCATAGGTTAAGGTTAGGTCAAAAAAGACCATGATTGGATTTAGGTATACATTAGGTTTAGGCCAAAAGGCCTTAAATCCAAATTAGATCAATAGATCATAGGTTAAGGTTAGGTCAGAAAGAACATTGATAGGTTTAGGTCAAAAGAACAGTGGTCCTTAACAACAGGTAATTGCCCATGAAGAGAAAACTGCTTAATACCTTTACACCACTCGGATGGAAAGACAGTACAGTCACAAATCAGACTCCATCAATTATGTAGAAACATGTTAAATCTTACATATGAACTGTAATATTAACTGTGATTAATTCGTGGCTGATGAAGCCATATAGAAACAGACAGAAATAAGAAAACATCTCAATGTATGCAGTGATAATATCACTTTCTGCATGTCATCTAGCCATGCCGGCATTGTGAAGCCGGCCTCGCAATGTCATCAAGCCATGCTTGCATTGTAAAGCCGGCCTCGCAATGTCATCTAGTCATTCTGGCATTGTAAGGCCGGCCTCGCAATGAGTGGGTTTTTGACACTTGGAAATAAGCTGTTGGATGCTGTTGCGCTTGCAGCATATGTGCTGCAATTGGGACGGAATTCAACAGCTAGGTTCTATGTGTGAAAATGTGCTTCATTGTAAAGCCGGCCTCGTAATGCCATCTAGTCATGCCGGCATTGTGAAGCCGGCCTCGCAATGTCATCAAGCCATGCTTGCATTGTAAAGCCGGCCTCGCAATGTCATCAAGCCATGCTTGCATTGTAAGGCCGGCCTCGCAATGAGTGGGTTTCTCACACTTGGTAATTGTATTTCAACCAAGGCTGGTTATGGAACTAGGTAAGGGGGTAATAGCCAGGATCATCAAGCGATGATCCTCAACCATGTGTGGGCGGACATTGTAAAGCCGGCCTCGCAATGTCATCTAGTCATGCCGGCATTGTGAAGCCGGCCTCGCAATGTCATCAAGCCATGCCGTCATTGTGAAGCCGGCCTCGCAATGTCATCAACCATGCTTGCATTGTAAAGCCGGCCTCGTAATGTCATCTAGTCATTCTGGCATTGTAAAGCCGGCCTCGCAATGAGTGGGTTTTTGACACTTGGAAATTAGCTGTTGGATGCTGTTGCGCTTGCAGCATATGTGCTGCAATTGGGACGGAATTCAACAGCTAGGTTCTATGTGTGAAAATGTGCTTCATTGTAAAGCCGGCTTGGCAATGATTGAAACGGGATACCAGGGGCACGGGCAATTTGGGCCCGCGGTTTTGTATGGCCACAGGGGGGCTTAAGTGTGGGTGCCCAGGCTCGACCGGAGGTCAAGGTGCCCGGAGGTGGGCCCTTTTTCCTGAACGTATACCCGGGGAGTTGAGCCCCTTTCTGGGGCGCAATGGGTGGCTCCCCCGGTGTGGGCCTTGTAAAGTCGGCCTCGCAATGAGTGGGTTTTTCCCACTTGGAAATTGTACGTCAAACAAGGCTGGTTATGGAACTAGGTAAGGGGTTAATAGCCAAGATCATCGAGCGATGATCCTAAACCGTGGGTGGGCGGACATTGTGAAGCCGGCTCCGCAATGTCATGTAGCCATTCTAGCATTGTCAAGCCAGCTTTGCATAGGTGCACACCAAATGGTTAGGTTTAGGGCTCGGATTACCTGGTAAGGCATAGACTATACATTAGGTTTAGGCAAAATGGCCTTAAATCTGAATGAGATCAATAGATCATAGGTCAAGGTTAGGTCAAAAAGACCATGATTAGATTTAGGTATACATTAGGTTTAGGCCAAAAGGCCTTAAATCCAAATTAGATCAATAGATCATAGGTTAAGGTTAGGTCAGAAAGACCATGGTTAGGGTTTAGGTCAAAAGAACAGTGGTCCTTAACAACAGGTAATTGCCCATGAAGAGAAAACTGCTTAATACCTTTACACCACACGGTTGGAAAGACAGTACCGTCACAAATCAGACTCCATCAATGATGTAGAAACATGTTAAATCTTACATATGAACTGTAATATTAACTGTGATTAATTCGTGGCTGATGAAGCCATATAGAAACAGATAGAAATAAGAAAACATCTCAATGTATGCAGTGATAATATCACTTTCTGCATGTCATCTAGCCATGCCGGCATTGTAAAGCAGGCCTCGTGAAGTCATCTACTCATGCTGGCATTGTAAAGCCGGTCTCGCAATGAGTGGGTTTTTCACACTTGGAAATTGTACTTCAACCAAGGCTAAGTGGGTAATAGCCAGGATCATCAAGTGATGATCCTAAACCATGTGTGGGCTGACATTGTGAAGCCGGCCTCGCAATGTCATCTAGTCATGCCGGCATTGTGAAGCCCGGCCTCGCAATGTCATCTAGTCATGCCGGCATTGTGAAGCCGGCCTCGCAATGTCATCAAGCCATGCTTGCATTGTAAAGCCGGCCTCGCAATGTCATCTAGTCATTCTGGCATTGTAAGGCCGGCCTCGCAATGAGTGGGTTTTTCACACTTGGTAATTGTATTTCAACCAAGGCTGGTTATGGAACTAGGTAAGGGGTAATAGCCAGGATCATCAAGCGATGATCATAAGCCGTGGAGTGGGCGGACATTGTAAAGCCGGCCTCGCAATGTCATCTAGTCATGCTGGCATTGTGAAGCCGGCCTCGCAATGTCGTCAAGCCATTCTAGCATTGTAAAGCCAGCTTTGCATAGGTACACATCAAATGGTTAGGTTTGGGGCTAGGATTACCTGGTAAGGCATAGACTACACATTAGCTTTAGGCAAAACGACCTTAAATCTAAATGAGATCGATAGATCATAGGTTAAGGTTAGGTCAAAAAAGACCATGATTGGATTTAGGTATACATTAGGTTTAGGCCAAAAGGCCTTAAATCCAAATTAGATCAATAGATCATAGGTTAAGGTTAGGTCAGAAAGAACATTGATAGGTTTAGGTCAAAAGAACAGTGGTCCTTAACAACAGGTAATTGCCCATGAAGAGAAAACTGCTTAATACCTTTACACCACTCGGATGGAAAGACAGTACCGTCACAAATCAGACTCCATCAATTATGTAGAAACATGTTAAATCTTACATATGAACTGTAATATTAACTGTGATTAATTCGTGGCTGATGAAGCCATATAGAAACAGACAGAAATAAGAAAACATCTCAGTGTTCTCTACACGACTTTAACCTTAACCTATGATCTATTGATCTAATTTGGATTTAAGGCCTTTTGGCCTAAACCTAATGTATACCTAAATCTAATCATGGTCTTTTTGACCTAACCTTAACCTATGATCTATCGATCTCATTTAGATTTAAGGGCGTTTTGCCTAAAGCTAATGTGTAGTCTATGCCTTACCAGGTAATCCTAGCCCCAAACCTAACCATTTGATGTGTACCTATGCAAAGCTGGCTTTACAATGCTAGAATGGCTTGACGACATTGCGAGGCCGGCTTCACAATGCCAGCATGACTAGATGACATTGCGAGGCCGGCTTTACAATGTCCGCCCACCCACGGCTTAGGATCATCGCTTGATGATCCTGGCTATTACCCCCTTACCTAGTTCCATAACCAGCCTTGGTTGAAATACAATTACCAAGTGTGAAAAACCCACTCATTGCGAGGCCGGCCTTACAATGCCAGAATGACTAGATGACATTGCGAGGCCGGCTTTACAATGCAAGCATGGCTTGATGACATTGCGAGGCCGGCTTCACAATGCCGGCATGACTAGATGACATTGCGAGGCCGGCTTCACAATGCCGGCATGACTAGATGACATTGCGAGGCCGGCTTCACAATGTCAGCCCACACATGGTTTAGGATCATCGCTTGATGATCCTGGCTATTACCCACTTAGCCTTGGTTGAAGTACAATTTCCAAGTGTGAAAAACCCACTCATTGCGAGACCGGCTTTACAATGCCAGCATGAGTAGATGACTTCACGAGGCCTGCTTTACAATGCCGGCATGGCTAGATGACATGCAGAAAGTGATATTATCACTGCATACATTGAGATGTTTTTCTTATTTCTATCTGTTTCTATATGGCTTCATCAGCCACGAATTAATCACAGTTAATATTACAGTTCATATGTAAGATTTAACATGTTTCTACATCATTGATGGAGTCTGATTTGTGACGGTACTGTCTTTCCAACCGTGTGGTGTAAAGGTATTAAGCAGTTTTTCTCTTCATGGGCAATTACCTGTTGTTAAGGACCACTGTTCTTTTGACCTAAACCTAACCATGGTCTTTCTGACCTAACCTTAACCTATGATCTATTGATCTAATTTGGATTTAAGGCCTTTTGGCCTAAACCTAATGTATACCTAAATCTAATCATGGTCTTTTTGACCTAACCTTGACCTATGATCTATTGATCTCATTCAGATTTAAGGCCATTTTGCCTAAACCTAATGTATAGTCTATGCCTTACCAGGTAATCCGAGCCCTAAACCTAACCATTTGGTGTGCACCTATGCAAAGCTGGCTTGACAATGCTAGAATGGCTACATGACATTGCGGAGCCGGCTTCACAATGTCCGCCCACCCACGGTTTAGGATCATCGCTCGATGATCTTGGCTATTAACCCCTTACCTAGTTCCATAACCAGCCTTGTTTGACGTACAATTTCCAAGTGGGAAAAAACCCACTCATTGCGAGGCCGACTTTACAAGGCCCACACCGGGGAGCCACCCATTGCGCCCCAGAAAGGGGCTCACCTCCCCGGGTATACGTTCAGGAAAAAGGGCCCACCTCCGGGCACCTTGACCTCCGGTCGAGCCTGGGCACCCACACTTAAGCCCCCCCCTGTGGCCATACAAAACCGCGGGCCCAAATTGCCCGTGCCCCTGGTATCCCGTTTCAATCATTGCCAAGCCGGCTTTACAATGAAGCACATTTTCACACATAGAACCTAGCTGTTGAATTCCGTCCCAATTGCAGCACATATGCTGCAAGCGCAACAGCATCCAACAGCTAATTTCCAAGTGTCAAAAAACCCACTCATTGCGAGGCCGGCTTTACAATGCCAGAATGACTAGATGACATTACGAGGCCGGCTTTACAATGCAAGCATGGTTGATGACATTGCGAGGCCGGCTTCACAATGACGGCATGGCTTGATGACATTGCGAGGCCGGCTTCACAATGCCGGCATGACTAGATGACATTGCGAGGCCGGCTTTACAATGTCCGCCCACACATGGTTGAGGATCATCGCTTGATGATCCTGGCTATTACCCCCTTACCTAGTTCCATAACCAGCCTTGGTTGAAATACAATTACCAAGTGTGAGAAACCCACTCATTGCGAGGCCGGCCTTACAATGCAAGCATGGCTTGATGACATTGCGAGGCCGGCTTTACAATGCAAGCATGGCTTGATGACATTGCGAGGCCGGCTTCACAATGCCGGCATGACTAGATGGCATTACGAGGCTGGCTTTACAATGAAGCACATTTTCACACATAGAACCTAGCTGTTGAATTCCGTCCCAATTGCAGCACATGTGCTGCAAGCGCAACAGCATCCAACAGCTAATTTCCAAGTGTCAAAAACCCACTCATTGCGAGGCCGGCCTTACAATGCCAGAATGACTAGATGACATTGCGAGGCCGGCTTTACAATGCAAGCATGGCTTGATGACATTGCGAGGCCGGCTTCGCAATGCCGGCATGGCTAGATGACATGCAGAAAGTGATATTATCACTGCATACATTGAGATGTTTTCTTATTTCTGTCTGTTTCTATATGGCTTCATCAGCCACGAATTAATCACAGTTAATATTACAGTTCATATGTAAGATTTAACATGTTTCTACATAATTGATGGAGTCTGATTTGTGACTGTACTGTCTTTCCATCCGAGTGGTGTAAAGGTATTAAGCAGTTTTTCTCTTCATGGGCAATTACCTGTTGTTAAGGACCACTGTTCTTTTGACCTAAACCTATCAATGTTCTTTCTGACCTAACCTTAACCTATGATCTATTGATCTAATTTGGATTTAAGGCCTTTTGGCCTAAACCTAATGTATACCTAAATCCAATCATGGTCTTTTTGACCTAACCTTAACCTATGATCTATCGATCTCATTTAGATTTAAGGCCGTTTTGCCTAAAGCTAATGTGTAGTCTATGCCTTACCAGGTAATCCTAGCCCCAAACCTAACCATTTGATGTGTACCTATGCAAAGCTGGCTTTACAATGCTAGAATGGCTTGACGACATTGCGAGGCCGGCTTCACAATGCCAGCATGACTAGATGACATTGCGAGGCCGGCTTTACAATGTCCGCCCACCCACGGCTTATGATCATCGCTTGATGATCCTGGCTATTACCCCCTTACCTAGTTCCATAACCAGCCTTGGTTGAAATACAATTACCAAGTGTGAAAAAACCCACTCATTGCGAGGCCGGCCTTACAATGCCAGAATGACTAGATGACATTGCGAGGCCGGCTTTACAATGCAAGCATGGCTTGATGACATTGCGAGGCCGGCTTCACAATGCCGGCATGACTAGATGACATTGCGAGGCCGGCTTCACAATGCCGGCATGACTAGATGACATTGCGAGGCCGGCTTCACAATGTCAGCCCACACATGGTTTAGGATCATCACTTGATGATCCTGGCTATTACCCACTTAGCCTTGGTTGAAGTACAATTTCCAAGTGTGAAAAACCCACTCATTGCGAGACCGGCTTTACAATGCCAGCATGAGTAGATGACTTCACGAGGCCTGCTTTACAATGCCGGCATGGCTAGATGACATGCAGAAAGTGATATTATCACTGCATACATTGAGATGTTTTTCTTATTTCTATCTGTTTCTATATGGCTTCATCAGCCACGAATTAATCACAGTTAATATTACAGTTCATATGTAAGATTTAACATGTTTCTACATCATTGATGGAGTCTGATTTGTGACGGTACTGTCTTTCCAACCGAGTGGTGTAAAGGTATTAAGCAGTTTTTCTCTTCATGGGCAATTACCTGTTGTTAAGGACCACTGTTCTTTTGACCTAAACCTAACCATGGTCTTTCTGACCTAACCTTAACCTATGATCTATTGATCTAATTTGGATTTAAGGCCTTTTGGCCTAAACCTAATGTATACCTAAATCTAATCATGGTCTTTTTGACCTAACCTTAACCTATGATCTATTGATCTCATTCAGATTTAAGGCCATTTTGCCTAAACCTAATGTATAGTCTATGCCTTACCAGGTAATCCGAGCCCTAAACCTAACCATTTGGTGTGCACCTATGCAAAGCTGGCTTGACAATGCTAGAATGGCTACATGACATTGCGGAGCCGGCTTCACAATGTCCGCCCACCCACGGTTTAGGATCATCGCTCGATGATCTTGGCTATTAACCCCTTACCTAGTTCCATAACCAGCCTTGTTTGACGTACAATTTCCAAGTGGGAAAAACCCACTCATTGCGAGGCCGACTTTACAAGGCCCACACCGGGGAGCCACCCATTGCGCCCCAGAAAGGGGCTCACCTCCCCGGGTATACGTTCAGGAAAAAAGGGCCCACCTCCGGGCACCTTGACCTCCGGTCGAGCCTGGGCACCCACACTTAAGCCCCCCTGTGGCCATACAAAACCGCGGGCCCAAATTGCCCGTGCCCCTGGTATCCCGTTTCAATCATTGCCAAGCCGGCTTTACAATGAAGCACATTTTCACACATAGAACCTAGCTGTTGAATTCCGTCCCAATTGCAGCACATATGCTGCAAGCGCAACAGCATCCAACAGCTAATTTCCAAGTGTCAAAAACCCACTCATTGCGAGGCCGGCTTTACAATGCCAGAATGACTAGATGACATTACGAGGCCGGCTTTACAATGCAAGCATGGTTGATGACATTGCGAGGCCGGCTTCACAATGACGGCATGGCTTGATGACATTGCGAGGCCGGCTTCACAATGCCGGCATGACTAGATGACATTGCGAGGCCGGCTTTACAATGTCCGCCCACACATGGTTGAGGATCATCGCTTGATGATCCTGGCTATTACCCCCTTACCTAGTTCCATAACCAGCCTTGGTTGAAATACAATTACCAAGTGTGAAAAACCCACTCATTGCGAGGCCGGCTTTACAATGCAAGCAATGTTGATGACATTGCGAGGCCGGCTTTACAATGCAAGCATGGCTTGATGACATTGCGAGGCCGGCTTCACAATGCCGGCATGACTAGATGACATTACGAGGCCGGCTTTACAATGAAGCACATTTTCACACATAGAACCTAGCTGTTGAATTCCGTCCCAATTGCAGCACATATGCTGCAAGCGCAACAGCATCCAACAGCTAATTTCCAAGTGTCAAAAACCCACTCATTGCGAGGCCGGCCTTACAATGCCAGAATGACTAGATGACATTACGAGGCCGGCTTTACAATGCAAGCATGGTTGATGACATTGCGAGGCCGGCTTCACAATGACGGCATGGCTCGATGACATTGCGAGGCCGGCTTCACAATGCCGGCATGACTAGATGACATTGCGAGGCCGGCTTTACAATGTCCGCCCACACATGGTTGAGGATCATCGCTTGATGATCCTGGCTATTACCCCCTTACCTAGTTCCATAACCAGCCTTGGTTGAAATACAATTACCAAGTGTGAAAAACCCACTCATTGCGAGGCCGGCCTTACAATGCCAGAATGACTAGATGACATTGCGAGGCCGGCTTTACAATGCAAGCATGGCTTGATGACATTGCGAGGCCGGCTTCACAATGCCGGCATGACTAGATGACATTGCGAGGCCAGCTTTACAATGAAGCACATTTTCACACATAGAACCTAGCTGTTGAATTCCGTCCCAATTGCAGCACATATGCTGCAAGCGCAACAGCATCCAACACCTAATTTCCAAGTGTCAAAAACCCACTCATTGCGAGGCCGGCTTTACAATGCCAGAATGACTAGATGACATTGCGAGGCCGGCTTCACAATGCAGGCATGACTTGATGACATTGCGAGGCCGGCTTCGCAATGCCGGCATGGCTAGATGACATGCAGAAAGTGATATTATCACTGCATACATTGAGATGTTTTCTTATTTCTGTCTGTTTCTATATGGCTTCATCAGCCACGAATTAATCACAGTTAATATTACAGTTCATATGTAAGATTTAACATGT
>NW_027595703.1:0-22670 GCF_031162955.1 Sander vitreus
AAGATGAGGAATAAGAATGAAGAGAGAAATAAGAGGTAATGAGCAGATGGACATATTGGGGAAATACAGTGCTAATGAAATGGATATCTTTCCTGTGAAGTATCCAACACAGGATATCCATCATGGTGCAGCTGGCAGGGTGGTGTCTCACATGAATACTTCATAGCGCCAACATTCATTCATTCCGTATACCTCTATTCACCTCCTCTATTCACCTTTGTGGATCCAATTCAACCTCAAATGTAAAGCTTAAAAAAGTTTCAGAAAATATCCATTTCTGCATTCCTGCAAAATTGACCATTTGCTAAAGCAGAGTCCAACTTCTGACTGAGTGGCAAAGTACAGGCTAGTTTTATTTCTAAAGCTTGGGAAATTAGGCAAACTAGACTGAATAATGCACGCATACAATATGAGATCAGTTAATTTGGTGTCTACAAGTATGTCTTGTAAGTTTTTTGGGCTAGATATCTATTGATACTACATTAATATTAGTATACAGACTAATCATCTGAGAAGGTTTTTTTGGACATAATGTAATGTTAGTCCATCTAAATGTTCCATAACAACTGTGTGATGGTCAATTTGAGAATTTATCAGCAGTCAGGTAAATGTCATTTAAAAATCTGCAGGGAAGTCTACAGTTGCGGTCGTACCAGCAGTAACGTATAAGGAGCAAAAATGTAAGCATATCTTCGTAAATCGATGATCACAAAAAATAGAAGGTACAATTAACACTATGTGACGCAGGACGTCAGACACCGCGCCGTGAAATACCAAGTTTTTAGGGAGTCCTGTCCCTAATGCAGCTTTTATGGCCTAGGTTACACTGTCACCTAGTGGAGATCCCAATACACTGCAGACCACTCTGTGTTTTAACTAACATCTTCATACCTAAACGAAGAACGGTCAATTGTCAATGACTCCTAAAACGACATATATGACCGTTCTACTTACTGCCAAACGGTGGCCTTTTTAAACATGTGACGGTAACACGTGACCGCGGTGGAAATTTGAATTGTGTGACCATTCTATTTAACGTAACAGGCACAGTTTTAAACACATAGTTAACGTTGTGAAACAGAACTAGTTCATCTTAGCCAACAACAATACTTGGGTTAGTAAAACTAAAATGACTCACGTAAAACTACTAAAATGATGATGTCATGTCACAGACATCATTGCGTCATAGACTAAGGTCCATAAAACTCGGATAATTAAAAACAAATAAATGAAAGTTGACTTATGGTTTTACACGGGACATGAACTCTGGTCTCCTGAGTGAAAGTCCTGTGTTTGTTTAAATTTGGCGCTATTATACTTTGTCACTGCGCCCCCTCGTTTGCTCTCACATTATCTACTACAGACAGAAAAAGTTGCTTCCAAACAAGATGGGTCATTATGAGTTGCTTTCATAATCAACCTGTTGGGTCATTTTCTGGGTGAGGACGGTCTGGTTTGGTACAGAGTGGTACTAAATGTGCAGTGTAGGGTTTAATATGATCCTGTAAGTAATCATGCAGTAATGAAAGAATGCAGTAATAATTAGGCGGGTTACTAGTAGGGGTGTAAATCACACATTTTATCAGAATATGATTGTATCCATTCTTTGGACAATGATACAATATTTACTGATATCACAAAGTCTGCCACGATACGATTTTAATTCAATTTATGGGGGCCTACGACAAATACGAGACGATATAAGCCCATTTAACACAGTCAGTTACATTTATATACATTTAGAAAAAGCAACTAAAATATGATTTGACAATTTATTACTAAGCTCTTCCAGACATTTAATTGTAAAACAAACTACTCTTTTTAATAAAAAAGAATAAATATAATGTGGGAATTTCAAAATAAAGCTGCTACTTAAAGATGATGTATCGATATTTTCACTTTGTATCGATAATATTGGATTGTTGAGGATTGACTCGATACATCGATCCAGATTGATGTACACCCCTAGTTACTAGTTTTATGCAAAACATTTGGGTTTTGGATTTCTAAGGTTTTCACATGACAAGAGCAATAAGTATCTGTCTGTCAATCACCATCCTCCAGCCTTACTTTCAAAGTGACTTCCAGTGAGTAATGTAAGGTAGGGGATGTCTCAGCAGTGTGCAGAGAGTGATGGAAAAAACCTTGATCTTTGTAGTTGATGAATACTGCTTGGATTTCAAAATGCACCTTTTCTGTTTGGTCCGCACACTTACATCAATGATGGTTCTATCAGTGTGTGTCTGTGTTTGTTACTGACCTGCCAGCAGCAGCATTGAGTGATTGGATTCAAAGGGACTCTAAGGATAATGAAATCCACGGGTAGCAACAGGAACCAATTGGAACTCTGCCTGAGCGCAAATTCAAGAACTTGTTTTTTGGAAAGTGTGTTAGAGAGGCTGTATGTGTCGGATCACTGCTCTCACTTTCACTGCTGCCCTAATGTAACAACCCAGTTTGTCATGCAGAAGAGATTTCAATGTATCTCTTACAGCCATACTGGGGGTCTTCAGTTCCTTGGCATCAAAACAGCTGCCTTCCTAAAAGTACAACGTTGTCAACGTCATCCATTTTTCTAAGCATTTGCCCGACTGAAGTGTCCTTGAGCAAGACACTGGATCTCTACCAGCTTCAGGCTTTTATTCTGTATGCGATGCTGACCTCTCAGGGAAGACGGTAAAGAAAAGGATTTTGGTTTTGAAAATCTGCTGCAGTGTAATCACACATGAGTTCTAAATTGTGTTTGGAAGTAAGTATTTACAATCCTTGACTTTGGATCTGCATGCAAACACTGTAAAGCCTGAGATTAGACGGTAACTAAAAAGATAAATAAAAGTTAGAATTTTCAGGAAATCACTTTGAAATTGACACATTTCTGGCTAAATTTGTAAGAGCAAGCAGTCTACAGTATGTATATTACAATCAATACAACAATCCAAATCTTAATTATGATATATGAAATAACCAAAAAATTTGTTTAAAAGGTGCTCTAAGCGATGTTGGGTGACGTTACTTCTGTTTGACGTTCAAAGTATTTTCAAACAAAACGAGGCTAGCTTGCCCCTCCCTCCTCCTCATCCCGTCCCCTCTCCCTCCCTTCTGTGCTTCCGTGCACTAACCCCCCCAACCCCAACTAGCTAGCAGATAGTGAGGAGATGTTTGATGTATGTGACAAAAAATGTTGTAGCTTAAAAAACGCATGACATCACTTAGAGCACCTTTATTTCTGCTTTTGTCTTTTTTTTTTTTTGGAAAACACAAATAGAAAGTTCCCACATACAGCTCAAAATTCATTACTGGTGTTCTGATCAGCAGTCAACAGTCACAGCGGGGAGTTAATTATGTTCACAGTTCACAGAATAGTTTGGCCCCGTCGAACACAATTGGCAGTGTTCATTGGTAGGAAGCCAGTCTCTCTAGTTACTGGTTGGTCTCCGTTGCCTCTTTCAGTCTAGGGCTGGGAAATTCATTAAAAGGTTATCAAAACCAACATTATAACTGTCTAACCGACCACATTTTAGTCATGTTGATACATTCAATAAGTTTTATAAGTCAAGTCAGCGGTTTCAAGCACTATTATTAACTAACTACTTAAATATTAAAAACCCAAAAGTATTTCGTAATGCTATGATTTTACATATTTTGTTTAGACTAAATGAGTCTTTTGAGAGCTTGTGGCCAACCTGCACCACTACACACGAGAAGAACTAAACGACATTGATGCTCTGCGCTTTAACATTAATAATAAGTTTGTTTTTTTCAGGCCACCTAAAAAAAAATCCTTCCAAGAAATGGTAAAAAAAAAAAAAAAACATTTCAGTACTACCCAGTCTTCTGACATGTTCTCTCTTCTTTGATAAAGCTTATAGTTAGGGAGTGAGGAGTGGCAGAGAAAGCCTTAATTTATCATTGACGTAAACAGGTGCCACATGCACATTTAAAGAGTTTACCTTTTCAAACAAAAGACATAAAAAGGTGGGGTGCCTGGGTAGCTCACCTGGTAGAGCCCATATTTCCACAAATGTCCAGTCAAGGCAGCATGCCAAACTTTCTTCTAAAATAGAATACCGCATCAATTTACCACCTTGCTTCAAACACTGGATGTTCAAAGCATAGCCAACACAGTGGCAGACTATGTCAAGCTGTTGTAACTTGGGGATCATCTTGCCTCAGATTTTATCTCCTCCTCATTTTCCTTCATTTATTGACAATCAATATTTACTTGCACATTACTTACACATTCCTACAGAGTTTCAGATATTGGGCCACAGCTAGTGTCTTTCTTGATAATTCATCTGAATGATGCACTATTGAAAACTTTGTAATGACACAAACGTGGAATTTTTAGTGCACAGGTATACTCTCACACGTAATAACGTTTCCCCTTTTCCCCAATTGCATTTTCTTTCGAATCGCTAAAGGTTTCCTATTTAATCACCTTCCACCTACTCAGATTTATGCTATTGCTCATTATCTTCAAAACAAAAAAGTGAATACAAAGCATGCAGATGTTTCGAGCCAAAGAGCACAGCTAGTGTTTGCAGAATTATGGATCTGTCTCCCTGAGAGAGGTGCCCCGATAGACTCTCATCTATACAAAGAAACCTTCCGTGACAGCTCAGTATATAGTCTAAGCATCGAGGGGAGCTTTTCCTCTTCACACTTCTCTGACTTTTGCTCAGCTTCTTAACCTCAACAGCATACTGATTGAATAAGCTGCACAAAATCTACCCACAGAAAACAACTTTTTCTTTAGATTTTCTTTTGCTTCCAAATGTGCAGGCTTGTAAGCTCTAAAATGTTTGAGTTTTCCTTGCAAGTTGTTTCAGTAGCTCACTAGGGCAGAAAGCTAGACACAAATCGGTAACACCGGAAAAGGTTTTTGTATTCCTGTATTCCTTTGTATTAAAAGGACAGAAACAACATTCGATAGCTCCAATGAGGATTACACCGTGTGCCAATGGTTTACTGGTGCTGTTGCTCCTGCATGCTAACAAAATAGTACCAAGTTTTAGTCTTACCTTGGTTAAAATGGTGCTCAAATTGTACTATCTTCAGTAGTAAATGTTTATTGAATGATAATTGTGGTTAATTACAACCTAGGTTTATTTTCGTCCACTCTGTGTTCCCATCATTCTTGTCAGTAATACTGTAGTAATCCAACTCAAGTGCATTGCTGAGGTAAGCTGCATCTCATCGCTAAACAGAAGTTGGATGGGGCAGGGAACGCAAGCAGTAAGACAGGTTTCATACAATCCGACAGGTTAGCTAAATCTATTAAGTCTGTAAATTAGGATGCACCGAATCCACATTTTTGGGGTTCGGCCGAATACCGAATCCACTGGTTAAGATTCTGCCAAACCCGAAACCGAACCCTACTCCCATCCTCAGTCCATTAACACAGTAAACACATTAATGAAGTAAACAACGTCCACAGCCTCTAAAATAGTTAAATGTGTAACCGAGGGTTTCTTATATCGTCTAGACTCAGGTTTGGCTTTAAAATAAAGACACAGGCTTCCAATGCCGGAACCAAGACGGCACTGCACATCTCACTTTATTCCACCCCAACACAGTCATCCGTCAGAAAATACAACAGTTTATTCACTTCCGTTTTTCCCGTCACAATAAAAGCTCTATGTTTACTGTAACTTCCTCTTAACCTTCAACTGAGAGGTTACACAATAAAATACCTTACAAATGTAACAACTTAATGTTGAATTCACATGCTCTTTTCACATCGTAGGAAAGCACATCGCTATCGTCAGATGAGTGACCATTGTATGATGAAGGCATGTTGGATGGGTGAAATTTGGAAAGCTAACGTTTCTAACGTCGCTCCGCTCCCACTGTAGGGAGACTCCGAGAGAACGGCTGACAGCCCGGGAGAGGCTGTCTGCAAGTTTTTAGTTGTGACTGTCCTTCCTTTGCCGTACCTGGGGTTGCTGCGTTTTGGCTGCTGTCTGTGGATTCCTTCATGCGCGGCTCGTATTCTTTCGGATGTTTCATGCACAGGTGTTTTGGCAACGGCGATGTAATGTGTTGTTTGGGGTCCTTGCCGCCGCGGGACAGGTCAGCATTTCGGGTTGGGCGTGTGGCTCGGCTTGGGTCGCTTTCTTTTAGCTGAGGGTGCTGCCGGGCACCGTTTTTTCTGCTCACGAGTTCCATTTAAACAGTCCACCTACATTACGTCGACCAGCGTAGCGCGCGCAGTGCAAGCGTAGGGTTCAGTGGAAAAAATTCTAAGGTTCGGCCGAAACCGAACCACGTCAAAAAGCCCAATATTCGGCCGAATCCGAACCCGAACCTTGGATTCAGTACATCCCTACTGTAAATGTCACAGTCAAGTCCAACTTCTTAGTTCAACTTTAATCTACAGTGTCATGTGTGCCAACCCTGTCTCCTAAAGAATTAAGTTACCATACATCGACACATCATTCTCAATTATGTTTCAAGGGAAACAATGTTGTGAATTAAAACAAAACTACTTGGTTAGGTTTAGGCAATATAACTACTTTGTTAGGTTTCAACAAGAGATCTACATTTGGTCCAAAACGCAGCTGCTAGACTCCTAAAAGATCTAATAAGTTTAGTCATATAACACCTGTCCTATTGTCATCTATTTTTCTTCTTTATATTTCTTCACTCTTTTTTAAACATATGAAGTATCACATTTGTGTGTCTTATACTTAACCTAAGTGTGCAGAGCATCTTTGATTCGTCAAATAAATTGAAGCTGAAGTTAGGTAGACTTACTTTAATTTGCAGTTTATGAATAATGCTCCTCATAGTTTATCTAAGTAGAGTTTGGGGAAAAAATTGAAAAGTAATGACATTATGACCCTTCCACACACACTGGAATCAATCAAACCAACCAGTGTACAGCAAAACTAAAAAGTATAGAAATCTTTCTTTGTCGGTGTAGTTGGACTCACCTCCAGCCCACAAGTTGATCGACCCAATGGACAACGATTTTAAAGCAAGACTTTGCCGGTCCACCCGTGGTCATAATATACTGTAGCACCTTAACAACATTAAATAATATTTACAGAATTTAACAAATTAAAAAGTCAAAAACTTTCTTTTTTTCCCCAGGAAGTAGACAGCCTCCTCACCCTCAGTGATGTGTATGTGATGTATTATTTTTCTGATGTAAAACTATTAATGATTAACAGTATGCTAAAACTATTAATACTGCAAAGTACAAGTCCTGAATTCAAATGTTTATTTTACATAAAGTGAAAAGAGAGGCCTTATCAGCACAACGTACTTAAATTTCAAACAGGCTGTTTGAAACAGGCACTGCATTGGTTATATCAGGGGTGCCAAACTCAACTTCACTAAGGGCCACACTGGAAATGAGAATCACAATAAGGGCCAGATATGTATAGTTTACTGACATCCTTTTATTTAACCGAAAAAGTCAAATATCTTTGACTGTATTATTGCATGTCTCATATTGCTTTCTCACTTACAGTTTGGGTGACATAAAACTCTAAAAAGTCAGCAAAAAAGTTCCTTAGCCATCATAGAATTTAGCAAATCATAAAAAGCAATGATTAACATTTTTAAAAGCTGACTCACAACAACCTGTTTCACAGCCTGAATATGAGAACTCACTGGTTCTGTGAGAATTTCTCAGAGTCTCTTTCCTGTCTTTTTGGTTTAGCGCACAACTAGTCGCTTGTGAACCTAAGCCAGATCAAAATTTGGGAGGGGCCGCATTTGGCCCACGGGCCTTGAGTTTGACACGTGGGTTATATTGAGTCCAAATACTTTAAAGGTCACTGTCTGAATGGACCAGAGAAGCTGGAGGTTGCGGCATTCAGGAAAAAGAGATGAGCAATGAGTTTTACACATTTACTGCCCAGAGCATTACAGCAGTTGACACTGAGAATAGGGTGATGGTGAATGTTGTGACTTTTATTTCTTAACCAATCATCTCAAATGGACAGCCACTGATGTAGTAGAGCCATAACCCTGGAATGCATCGCTCTTAAACTTTTGGAAAACAGACATAAAACAAATAAGGGATGTATAGAAGAGTATCCCAGTGCCGATTAAATATTAACAACAGTATCAATCAACGTGCCACAGCAGTAATTGGTATTGATCAAAGTTTCCAGAGTGCAGCTTCCTTTTAACAAATGCAGATTCAGAGACAACAATTAATTGAGTATAAGTAATAATCCTTCCACATTACAGAATGAAAAATATTAGTTTTAGTATTTATATAGTGTACTGTAGATTATAATGAACGATCAACACACAATTGCACATTAAAATGTTGAGGAATAATACCGTAATAAGGATAATACATTATGTCCTTAAAGCTGCACCAATCAATAGTTTTTATGAACGATGGATCAAATGATTAATGTGAAAGGGGTCGCTCGTGGTAATGAACCCCAAAAGAATTATCACCAAGGTCTAGTTCCTGTCAGCTTTACAAAGATTGTTTAGCCTGTTTTAGCTCATTGTTCTCGTATTATAGCCCACAATTACATTGTTTGGTTCAGTCTTTCCACTTTCATTAACCCCTTTTCCAGCTACAGCAGGCAGCTATGTTTTGATAAACCACTGTACACTTCCTGCTGATCATCTTACGCCAGACAGTATAATGAGCAACTAGCTGGTGAACAAAGTGGAACATTTGGCTTCAAGGACCCAGGTATATTTCTCAGGAGGTAGCTAAAGATCTGTCAGGTTGCCAGAAACCCGACTCCAGTCCAGATTAACGCTAATGTTGCTTTATCTCTGCTGAAAGTGTAAATAGGCAACTGTTTGCTGTTCTGCTCCAAAGTGCCAAAAAAAGAAAGTTGCGTACTGCTTTAAAGCAACATTGTGTAACATTGGTATTTTTTGCAATTTAACGCCCCTACAGTTTCAGTGTGCAATTTATGTATACACCGCGGGCGTAAATATGGACAGCTGTACACGTGGATTTGTTATGTTGGCATTACTTATGGTCAAAAACTAGCGAGTCCACAACTTTGCTAATACCTAGTCTCGCATTGCCAGACCTCCCTCCACAGCACAGCGAAAGAGGGTCTGGCTAGTCCACACAGCAATCTGGGATAGCAGAAAAACGTGCTCTGGTTTACTGGCCTTTCTTTAAACCAATCCCAATTGTCTTGGGCAGTGCTAAACGCCGAGTGGGGCCATGGTGCTGCTTAAAACAGCCTCGGGAAGGAACTTGTTTTGCAAAGCATTCCGGGAAGGTGGCGCTAATTTGAAAAAATGCTGCGCGTCCAAAAGCTGGCCGATGCCCATCTTTATGCAAATTAATCCGTTGAACACGACGCGACTATCCAGTAGAAGTAAACGAACATTTTTCAAACTAACCTTTGCAGATCTGAAATGAAGACAGATTCAGCAACTGCATGGCCTATTTCTCGCTTAAAATGTTTTCAGAAACACGTTTCGGTGAACTATTCTCGTATAATACTAGATCGTATTCTCAACGCGCCGCCATGACACTCGGTTGATTCTCGAGAAGCCAGACCCATGTCACGCATTCGTCCAATCAGCTGTCGTTCAAGGGCATGGAGCATCAACCATGGATGTATGACGTCGCGACACCACGCTTCAGTCGTGTCGGTCAAACCGTGAGATTTACTGTTGCTCGGTCACTCCCTCCTTTTCTCTTCTTACCTTCCTCTGTGTCCCCTTCTGCCTCTTCACCTCTGCCATGATGTCTGTAGAGGTCTGCGTCACCGGACTTCCTGCTTTTCTCCCTGCATAATTACTACAGCCACTTAGAGGTCGCAATAAACGTTAATTTGAGCCGTAATAAGCTGCTTGTACAAACAACCTATGTCTTTTTTGGGGGAGGACAGTGTCTTTTATACAGTGTAACTGCTTCACAGCCAGGATGAATATTTTATAAAGAAGGTACTTCATTAATAAGTCTCTCAACAAAAGCTTATGGTGTATATACTGGTGGTTAAGTGTGACACGTAACCACAATGATCCCTGTCCGACACCAACGATCGGGACCAATTTGACGCCATTTTTCAACGTGCAGGGTAAAACCACTTAGTTAGGGTTAGGGATAATACTATGTTGTCTTACAGCGCAGCGGTCAAGCTACTGCTATGCCTGATGCGTCCCATACAGACGCTTAAGGGTGATTTTAGCGTTGGTATCTGATGCTAACCAAGCGTCAGTATTTGACAAGTTTGGGATAAGAACGGGTTGGATCAACCCCCCGTCTCTCCCTTAGTTTAAGAGTTTAACCATAAATTTTGTCACTGAGGTTCAGGATAGCACAATATCTTTTAACACACACAGTGTAAGCCCAGGAGTAGCCACAGGGTGAGAGATTCCCACTGAGCTCTTGTTAATCCAAAATTAATTACTCTCTGAAATATGCAACCAAGGTTGCACTCTGGAGTGATGCAGAGTGTCTGCAGAGCAGAATGCAGCCAATGCATCATGTCACAAATACGTGTGCTTTATTTTGTGGAAAACAAAGAAGCCAAAGACAAAGAAAGAAACAGAGAAGGAAGGCTTTTCGAAATATATCTGGAGTGCCAAGACACTTCCATTCAGCTCTTGAGTATGCAATTGTTCCCAGAGTCTGACAGTTAATTTCCGCAGGCATATCCACCCAAACATTACCATCCACTTCAAACCCAGAAAGCCAGATTTTACTACATCAGACTTGTTCTTTTAATGACTTTGCAGGCTATTTTTTTTTTTAAGATCATGAAGTTTGACCATGTTAACCAGATAGTAAAGCATAAAGGAATGGTTCATATAATCATATAAACAAAAGTGTGACTTTACTCATTTTAAGGTGAAATAAAGACGGTAAAGTTGCTAAATTTGACGTAAAATAAAGAAAAAGCAATATTGATGTCATCATTTCCACAATGTTTTCTAGTTAGTAGTATTTAAAACATTACAAAAAGGTAGACATAGGCTGAGAAACATTCACATTAAATTCCAGCATGTCTAGTTGTTAACTACATACTGTCTAAGATCTGGTGGTAACCCACTTTCAGCCTTTGTGTGTAAAGGAACAAGATAAGGAAGCAGATTAAATGGGGTTAAGTGCAGTGTAAAAAGGCCTTGGGTGTCAGCTATTGACTACAATAAACTAAAGCATTGCAAAACATTAAAGGTGCTATGACATGCTGCTTTTTGGATGCTTTTATATAGGCCTTAGAGGTCCCCTAATACTGTATCTGAAGTCTCTTTTATATAGGCCTCAGTGGTCCCCTAATACTGTATCTGAAGTCTCTTTTATATAGGCCTTAGTGGTCCCCTAATACTGTATCTGAAGTCTATTTTATAGAGACCTTAGTGGTCCCCTAATACTGTATCTGAAGTCTCTTTTATATAGGCCTTAGTGGTCCCCTAATACTGTATCTGAAGTCTCTTTTATATAGACCTTAGTGATCCCCTAATACTGTATCTGAAGTCTCTTTCCCGAAATTCAGCCTTGGTGCAGAATTACAGCCACTAGAGCCAGTCCCACAATGAGCTTTCCTGAGTGTCTGTAGCTTTAAATGATATTGAGGAGGATGGGGGGGGGGATTCTCTGGGCAGGCAAAGAGCAAAAGGGGAGGTAACCTTCCTTCTTATGACCTCATAAGGAGCAGATTCCAGATTGGCCCATCTGAGCTTTCATTTTCTCAAAGGCAGAGCAGGATACCCAGGGCTCGGTTTACACCTATCGCCATTTCTAGCCACTGGGGGACCATAGGCAGGCTGGGGGAACTCACATTAATGTTAAAAAACCTCATAAACTGAAATTTTCATGCCATGGGGCCTTTAAATAAAGCATGCCAAAAACAAGGATTTAGAAGTGCGATTTCACACATTTCTTATTCATCATTTCATTTGAACAAATGCATGCTTGCATACAAAATCAAACGTTGATTCTTTAAATGGGATAAATTGGTCCTTCAATAATCTCATCATTAGGTGAAACTTGTGTATGTAATGAGCTTAATATGCAACAAAATAGCATGTTAGTTATAACCAATCGAAACGGGTGAGAGAGAGCTTTTATGGATATGCATTAAAAGAGCGTTAATGATCACGAGTGTCCACACTGCTGTGCCTTTATTGTCTTGGCAGCTGTAGTTTTTAATCTGCTCAAATCATTGTTTAACTTCATTTAAATCACGAAGGTTTCCATTACTATTAGCAAGTGCTGCAGTGGATGCCAATTTTAATATGGACAGCAAACTCTAAGATCATAAATATGTTATTCGGATCATGCTGAACCTTATAGATTTAGTTGTTTTCTTAGTCTAAGTTGAAAACTCTGTTTAAACGCAAATTAGCTGTCAGGAACATCCCTACATTTTATATTACATTTCATGCATGCTGATATATGGTAGGTAGAATACAGTAGGTTTACATTCACTGATCTGTCACATTACAGGCAACCGCTGCTTCTCAGATGGTTTTGTGTAACAAACCATCTGGCTCTTCAGGTTAGTAGGAAATAAGGTCACAATGTAAATCTCAAAAACTTTGGGAATGAATCAACAAGCAACAACCATGTCACACATATTTAGAAGTATGTATTAAATGTGAATTGAAACTCACACATCTCAAAATGAGGGCAAAAAGAATTATAGAGCACAAGTAGCGTGCAAACTTTTAACATCAAACCACACAAACAAACCCAAACAAGTTTGCTTTTTGCTGGTGTAGTCGATATAGTGACAGTAGTAATGAATGGCATATTTGTTTATATTTGTCAACAAAGACAACAGTACATTAACGTGTGGGTATTTTGGTTACTGAGGCTGTGCATGTGTACACGTGTTTGTGTCGCTAGGCGTGTACTGGCCTGCCTCACATACTTATCATTGTACGAGGTGATGAAATACTGACACGCCAGACAGAACACAAATCATGTCAACCCAGAAACTCAGTGACAGACACACAGCTGTCACACTGTAATGACTGTTAAAAAAAAGATAGATGCTGAAAATTGTTTGTCTGGCTTGGCAATTTATGAGACTCCATGTGCCAATTTCCTTTTAGAAGTCGTTTTTTTTTCGAAAGAACATAAATGAGTTCTCTGTCACTCTGCTGCTTGGAGAAAGGAGTCTGATAATGGTAATGACAATGACAATGATAAACACAACTTCCACAGCAGTGGTAATGAATTAACAACTGTTATGGTGATGTCACAGCGACTACTTCCATATTTTATACAGTCCATGGTCAAAACGTGCTAGACATGTGCCAATTGACAATAGTATAGTCTATATCCACGACCCTCAACTTCCGGGATTGCTCCGTTGCCACCGGAAATTTCGGTCCTATGTCCTTCTTTTCGGCCGGATGTCCGTTACCTTACACTTTCTTAGTGTTGGAATTTTAAACTGGATTTATGAGGACTATGGTTAACTGTTCCTCAGATCTCTGCAGGGTAAATCCAGACAGCTAGCTAGACTATCTGTCCAATCTGACTTTTCTGTTGTATGACTAAAACAACCATTGAACGTACACGTTTCACCAAAACAAGTTCCTTCCTGAGGCTATTTTGCAGAGGTACCGGGCCCATGACAATTGTGATTGGTTTAAAGAAATACCAATAAACTAGAGCACATTTTTCTCCCCTCCCGGAGTGCTGTGTGGACTAGTCAGACCTTCCTCCGCAGCGCTGTGGAGGAAGGTCTGGCAATGCAAGACTAACAATCGTATATCAATGACTGAAGGGACGATGACGATCGGTTTTTCATACACACATATCAAAGCGCTTTTAACTAATTTACTATCAGAACGAAAATGTTATGAAAAATAATATCTATGGTGATCAGATGTTTCTGGTGGAGCGGCAAGTCCGCCCACTGAGCTCTGTTAGTCAACATGAGTGACGAGTGAATTTTAAATGTTTGCCATCTCTTTTCAATGGATCTGACCCAGATCAGTTACCCAGCCTCCCCAGCTGCTTCCAGGCGACAGCAAACAGGAGCTACATTAGGGCGGCCAGCACGATTACCGGGGGCTTACCCCCCCCCCACACACACACACACACACACCTCCCCCGTTATTGATGCTTTCCATTTCACACTGCAAGTCATAAGTACTCCCTCTCTCTCAGCCCTGGCTAAACGTGCCCTTGTCTTCTTCACCTTTTCATGTTTTCAATGTCATTTCCTGTAGAAGAATTCATCCCCTGATGGCGCCTGTGAGGGACTCTGCATTTTATATAATATGCAGCGACCCCGGGACATTGGAGCAGGGTGGGGGTGGCTCATGAAATGTGCAAATTGTGGGAGCTGTGCCTGCAGTCAGCGGGAGGATTCAAATTTCAATTGCACACACACACACACACACACACACACACACACACACACACACACACACACACACACACAGATATACACACACAGAGACAAATGCACACATATTGCCTCCCCCTCAGAGCAGAGAAAAGAAATGGCCTTATTCTCTATCACGGTTCACCACCAGCATGTGTGGGACATCTTCTTTTCTCTCATTCAGTCTCTGGTTGCCATTTCTCTTGCTCTAATTTCTCTCACATTCTCTAACTCTCCATTACTGTGATCCATTCTCTCGTGTCTCTATCTTGCTCTTCTTTAACTTTTATTTTTTGCATAACAGTGCTCCCATGCCCCGATCATTTGACTGTGTAATCAGACAGTTCTCTTAAGTTTTTCAACTGAACTGAAGAACAGCAGGACTAACTTTTCCCAAGGGTAAATGAACACAATTCAGCTATGAGGACAGATTTGTAAGTGTGAGATATTTGTGTCTGCCTCAAAGCACCATCACTTCAATGAGCCACACTTAAAATAGGCCAAAACAACAACTTAAAACTGCACAAAGTGGAGTACTTCCCTTAAATGAGACTTTCTGGGTCACCTCAAATCTAAGTTAAGTAAGGTGCCACATTTGAGAGGAACAAAACAGTGCAGTCAGACTAAATACAAAGTGAATTTGAAAGTCAATGTGGACATAAAGTCAGTGCTAAGACAGAAGTTGACACAAAGAGACACAAATTCGGTCAAGGCAAACTCACCCAGCCTGACAGTGTGAACAAACCAACCATGTTCCGTTCGTTTCTTTCATTTATTTATTTTTTTACAATTTCTTTATTGATTTTTTGCACTCACAGGTAGTACATTACAATGTTTGTTTAACAAACCGGTTCTGTCCGGTGCTTAGCGCCGCCCAAGACGATTGTGATTGGTTTAAAGAAGTGCCAATAAACCAGAGCACATTTTTCTCCCATCCTGGAATGCTGTGTGGACTAGCCAGACCACAGCGCTGCGGAGGAAGGTCTGGCAAAGCGAGACTATTGCAATGTGAAACCAAAACTAACCAGATCAAATGTATACAATGTACAAAAACAGGACTCTTGGTTCAGACTTTCAGGTCTTCCTAGCACCTTGTATTATTTTCATTGCAGCACATATGAACTGCTTCTCTGGTTGTAAGTGGATGGAAGAATGATGATGACTGACAGGATGTGATAGTGGGTCAGCATGATAAACGATTAGACCTACCTTGTCATTTTTAAGGTGGGCATCAGTGCCACGTTCTCCCCTGATATTTCTTTATACATATGGCATCTAAACGAGATCCCTGTCACTCCATGTCGATCTTTGCTATCCCCTATAACAGCAATCACAAGTTTATAGGTTCAAATTTCAGCTTGCTCAGGGTAAGGTAAGTGCATATATCTCGCCCTACCCAATTGACACCCATAGTTTCATAACAGAAGAAAGGTTGGCTGATCCTGCAGTCAGGATCAGCCAACCTTTTATGTTCCTTAATGAGAACATCTAAGCGAGAGGCAGACAGAGAGAAGGAATGAGAGAGCGAGCATCGGTGCATGCTTGTAGGCCCAACAGCTGGTAACACTAAATATGGCAGCTCAGTTAGCCTGGCAGCCTTGACGCTGCCTCAGTAACGAGACTAGAATAACGAGCGACTCCAATCCCCAACACCTGAGTGTGAAAGTTAACACTGTTGTCCCAGCCACCCAGGGAAATATTATTAAGTCCCCCTGCAGTCGCCTTGAATTCATTCTCAGTAAATACTTGATAATTATAAGTGTCTATGATTTCTTCCTAAAAAAAGGAAATTTGAATTGCTCTTTTTGTCACAGTGGATGTGTTAGTTTTTAATTTACATATTAATATGTATGAGCTTTGTATGGCCTTTTATGTTTTAGGTATTTTTAAAGACAGGTTACAGGACCTTGGGTGATGCGGAGTTCCATCCCTGGCTATTAAGTCAAAAAGTAAAGGGACTTCTTGCCTTACACCATTCAAATGAATTTGACTGTTGGTCCGTTAGTGAATGAACAGCCAATCTTTTACCATTACTGATGATAGCTGTAAGCTGGCTACTGTAGCATTGGACAAATCCAGCCGATGTATTCAGATCAACCTGTGACTGAACTAAGAACTCACCAGAAACTTTCTGTTACTTCCCAAAAGCATTTCTCTTTTTAAAACCCATTGAAGTGCTCAGTTCTGTTCACAGATTGGCTGCCACTATTCCAAAGTTGATTGCAAGTCTCGCAGCAAGCAGGGATATTGACAGGACATATGTAAACCTCCAGTTTGGAATGATATTTGTCTTTTCCTTTATAGGCAGTAGCGGGTCAGGCAGGCAGAACAAAAACTGGAATGCTAGCATGGATGCAAACTAGACAATCTGGCAGAGACAGAGTGGAACTGGGCTGGTAGATATACTGCAAGACTAATGAGGGAAATGGGGAACAGGCAAGCAGGGGCTGGCCAAGTGATGGGAATAGCAGGAAAAGGTGTTGGACTGAGGCTATGTTTAGACAGAAACGATCTGAAGAGAAAAAGCAAAAGTGGCGTTACGTTCTCACTTTTTATTCCACGTTTAGACGAGCGTTATGGGGGGGAGATCTGCGTGCATATGGTGACGCAAAAGTGTGTGAAATGCAATCCACGAAGTCTGCACGCCTGCGTAGAACCTTCCTACATGTCTCCCTCTCCTCCTCCTCTCTCCCTCTCCTCTCCATAGTAGCGCAAAGCGAACAACAAAAGCTGACAATTTTGTCTGGACAGACGAGGAGTGAGAGAGAGGTGGAGTTATTGCTCCAAACAATGCACACACAGACACATACGCGGCGCACACACACACACATGCGGCACGCGCACACACACGGCACACGCACACACACACATACACACACACACACACACTCGCACAGTGCGGTTTTACCCTTTAGATGGGAACGCGATGGTCACCGTCTAAACGAAAGGCACATCTGATCAAATATTTTGTCGTTTTCACCCACGAGTGTATTCGTGTAAACAGGGCCTGAAGTTGTGGCTGGATCTGAAATGACAGAAGCGTTAGTAGCAGAGACGCACCGATTACAATTTTATAGGCCGATTCCGATTTCCGATTTTCTTTGAGTTAGGCCAGCCGATACCGATTTTAGCCGATTCTGATTTCATTTTTTCTAACCACTTTACAGCACACACAAATATTTATTTTCTATCTTTTCTTTAATAGAACATTTTGCACAGAACATAGAACATTTTTTGAACAGATAATGGATCACTATAAAATAGAACTATATAAATGACTCCTGGTGTGGGAAATTCACACACATCTAAAGTGCAATGTTAGAACCATTTCCTTCTTTTCACATCCAATATCCAACTAAAGAAATGTGATTTTGGTTTTTGGTGTCGTCCCTCCACGCCCTACTTTTTCCTTTCAGGTGTTGCATATTGCAAACTTGTTATGTTCTGCACACACGCTGAATAATTTCCAAACAGCTGACATGTTGCTCATAATTCACGAGGTTCCCTACATGTGCGAGAATAGCGCGGACAGCAGGTACGCGCGACACACGGTGTAAAAGTTGAGAGAAAGGAAAAAGAGACTGTGCTGTTGCGTCCGTGTGTGCGTGCGTCCTTGAGAACTGTAACTCGTTAATTGTAGCAATGACCGGCATGAAATCAGCATATGTCAGACTGACCTGCCGGTCGCCGGTCATGGCCGAGCACGTGGTCTATCGGTGCATCTCCAGTTAGTAGTATATACTATATACATACAGTTTATAGACTACAGAATATATAGCCTTTATATACAGTATTTTATTGTATAAAGCACTACAAATGTTTGTATGAAAAGAACTACACAAATATATATTTATTTTGCTTTAGATTAATCATGTGAGAGGCGTTCCCCAGTGGCTTAGAGCAGTGGTTCCCAACCGTTTTGCTCTAGCTACCCCATGTCCATGTCAGATGAGCTCATGTACCCCTTCATCGATTCCCAATCTATGTTGCAAATGTTTAACACTATTCATTATATAAAAGTGTACATTGTTATTCGTTTCATACTTGTTGAACTATAAATATTAGGGTTGGTTTGGTCAGCAACTACCGGTACTAATACAACTTGGACTGAAGTTGAATGTTTCAACCATTTATCCATCACTTTTAGCTAACTATTTCAACTGTTTATCCATTACTTTTAGCAATCTATTTGTACCATTCAGGCAATACTTTTAGCTACCTGTTTAAATTTCTGTGCTCACTTGCTAACTAGTTTTCAAGCACTCTTACATAACGGCAACATATAGGGCCCTGTCTTGTACCCAGCTCAGCGCAAAGCCCGACGCGTTTAAATAGCAAATGCACCTGCGCCCATCTGTTTGCCCATAAGCGTGCTGGTCTTACAGGGAGGTGTGTTCAGGTGCATTCTTGGCGTATTGCTATCTTGAGGCAGCAGAAAATGATCGCGCCATTGACCAACAAAAACCTGGTCTGAAGTCAATAACGCAGCATTTCATTGCGTCTAGGCTTGTGCACAGCACGCACACACTATGCTTGTTACACACACAGGGAAGCGCAGCAGCACACAAACATGCAAAAGATTAAAAATAAACATATTACGGTGCAAATCCGCCATCATAATAGCAATACGCCAAGGTACAAACGCGCCTGGCTTTTAAAGGGAATGGGAGATGATACTCGGATTGGTTTAATGCATGTTACGCCCAAAACACACCTATGAATTAATGAAGACACTAAGTACAACCCTTTGGAACCATGTGCCTGCCTTTTTTCCGCCGTTAAACTAGCAATCCAGTGTTACAGCATATATATACTTTTAATCAAATCATTCAGCTTACTTTTCCACGTAGCCCCTGGCAACAGCAGAAGTACCCCCTGGGTTACAAGTACTCCTGGTTAGGAATCCCTGGCTTTGAGCATCAAAGTTTTTTTACTCATTGATATGAAAAATGACTGACCCAAGCCTGACAGCCAGTCTAATTTGTATAGCTCTATAGATCTCGAGACCCTGTGCATTTAGCATCTTTTTTAACTACCAGTGTTGTGAGAGCTGAGCAGGTTTTGTTACACTGCAGTGACCATGAAAAGATTGTTCAGGTGGTGGTGGTGCACCAGAGGGTCATGCTGTGCTTCTAAGCCTTAAAATTCCTTAATCCTCCCCCCCCACCCCCCCAAAAAAAACAAAAAAACATCACATCATTCTACATTCAACATCACTGGCAAAATAATTACAGACAAGTCTGAGCCATGTGATTAGCATACAGCCCTAAAGCTAAATTGCAGCAGTCCAGCCATTATGGGTGTTGTAAATTGGCGATCTGTGAGCTGCAGGTTGAAGCTTCTTGTGTGAGGATTTTTACCGTATGGTGAGAGATTGTGTGGAGCCCCCTTGAGAAAAGTATTTAACCTTTAACTGCTTCCCTTAATGTCACCCTGTCCCTGATAGGGCCACAGCAAAACAGAGAGGGGAGGGTAAAATGCTGTGGAGCTATGCTGCCCCCATCTGGTGATACTGAGAATAACACTTCCTAAAATGTTTTGATTGGTCTTGTAATGATGTAATGTTTAAAGAATCACAACGAAAATTCCTGCAATCATATCTCACATATGACACTCTTTTAATTATTGATACATGAAGACAGTAGTTGCTTCTTTTTAAGGGGTCACAAGCCAAACTGTTGGGGTCTTGTTGAGATGCATATAGGCTAAAGATTTTTAAAAGGAGGTCTTAGTAGATGGATTTAAAGTGAGACAATGTAACAATTGAAAAAAGTTACATATTCCTCTTACAAGATAAAAAGTTGAATTCATAAACAACTAGCAGGGCACTCAGAGAGCACAGAGCTCCACCATGGCCACGCTCCAAAATGGGTTCTTTCTTAGCCCGTGCTACACCCAGACACCAAGTTTTTGTGAGCTGTAGGCTTATGTGAACATGGACAGGACATTAAACAGACTTTACCTTGCCAGCTCCCTAGGATAAAAATCCTTTTGAGCCCATGTGTGAATAGAGCAGCTCATTGTCTGGAGAATTCACAGTAAGCAAGTGGGCGTGTTGATGATGATTCATGCGGCTGGCGCGAAACGGGAAGAAAACAAACATCCGAGGGTGAAGAAGGAGGGAGATTTATACGAAGACCGCAACGAAAATGTCTGGACACATGGAGAAAACTAGAGGGACGGCGAGATTCTGGAACTTCTGTCGGTATGAGTCGACGCCGAAATATTCAGACAAATTTAAGGAATGGCAAGAGACTCAGTTTATGACCAAATTACAAACCGGCTATGTGACTGCAGTGTAATCCGTAGTGTATTGTTTCTGTGTGACATCTGTAGTTCCAACAATGGTTTAGTTTCAGCAATGATCAGCACTTAAAAGAAACAAATTTCCAATTTATTGGAAGTTATAAACACTTTACGGGCCTGTACTTAAACATATTTAAATAAAGGTGGACTGTGGAGTGCTAAGACTGAAGCTACCTACACATGATCCGCAGTAAAACTGTTCTGGCTGTGCCATTGTTTTCCAATGGAGCGTTGGAGACAACTAGGAGGAAGCGCTACCCTCAAAAATACTCAATACTCATTACACTTCTTGGGTAAATATATTTTCTTATACTTTTCTGCATTGTTATCAAAATGAATTTCAAAGCCTTATAGTTTTCAAGGAAAATAGGACTTCTTCCTAGTTAAACATGGGTTAAAAATGCCCAAGATTAATGAGCTGATTA
Organism: Sander vitreus; assembly: GCF_031162955.1. Lineage (NCBI taxonomy): Eukaryota > Metazoa > Chordata > Actinopteri > Perciformes > Percidae > Sander > Sander vitreus. The sequence goes on from NW_027595703.1 coordinate 21,029, forward strand.
AAAAAAAACACACAATCTCACTGCATGTAAAATAAAAATGGAATCAGGAGCTTTGACAGAGTTGCAGTGTTTTATCATATTTGGTGACATCCCCTGTGGAAAGGGTTATAAATGGCAGCAGTGGAGCACAGACTGCAGAGCAGCTTGCATAAAACTCGCACATCCGTGGCTTCCTTGTGCTGTACTTTCATTAGAATGATCAGTGTGAATTGGGTTTATATAAACACATCTTTCTTTTCACAAGAATATGTTATGTTGAACTGCCAATAAATCGTTTAACCTGCATTTGCAATGAATTGCTCTTGGCAGTTTACATGTTAATGGAAGTCAGCGATAACAAGTGACAAGTGATAATAAGATTGTTTCTCACATCAAACTTATTATAGGTTATGTGCATGCATTGGCCTTTAGTCACTACGTGGTAAGAGATCTCACATTCCGCAGCTTATTTCACACCAAGGTTTACAGTCCCTGCACAGAAACACACTCATGAGATATGATTTAATGTGGCAGGGCCTGTAGGGATTTCTGCCTATTGCAGTCTGATATGGCAGCCCTAGCTATTAGTATCACAACACTTTCAATAAAGGTGACTGAGGAATTTTTGGATGCAAGCTTATCTACGTAGCAGCTTAGTTTAGATGTAGACCGTCACAGAGGACAGAGTAACGTGAGGAAAATTCCACAACAGATAGCAGTCGGTCATAAGTCGTCGCGAGGTTTACCAGTTTACCAGTAAACGCAACATTTTGTCCCGTCTGTGTTGTTTTTCAGACAACAGCAGTGACCAGTGCTAGTTTGAGTCTTTTAGCTCATATCTTTAGCGTCAGACTGTTGTACGTCCCGCTGTTGGAATCCTCTACAGTGAAATACAGTCACATTACACCGTTTAGCTGTCAGCATTTTAGCCGTGTTTAATCCAGTTACTACTGTAGCTAGCGGTAGGCTAACGTTAGCTGCTGTGTAACGTGTTATTAGTGTTTACTATCGTGACATGCAGCAATGTTTCTGTTGCCTCTAACGTCTGTTTTGGAGCATCAGAGCGCAACGTAGACATTTAAGTGGGACCGTAATCCGTGTTGCTATTTCGTCCGGTAGATACCGGGCACCGGTGCCCTATTGGCACCAGATTTTAACATGCGCCGTTAACGTGAACAGAAAATTGCGTTGCCTGTATCTTTTCACGGCAAATGCGCATGTTTGGAAAGCGGTCGCACAACAGCTGAAATGGCATACTCCTTCATAGTATCCTTCAACAAAGGAGGAATGTGGCACAATATGGATGTGAAAGCAGTTATAATTAGCCTATTTGACAATAAAATTTGTTTTGGTTAAAATCAACAAATAATCGTGATAATTAATTGTGATCAATATATTGATCAAAATAATCGTGATTATCATTTTGGCCATAGTCGTGCAGCCCTAGTATATGTTTTTCTATGTGTGCTGTTACAGCAAATGTGTTGAGCCAATTGCCATGGCTTTTATTGCAGCGATCTTTGGAAGGCTTGAGCATTTAAACTGGCAAGTGATGAAGCTGTAGGTGTGGTACTGAGCTAGATGGCTCCCCCGCAGTTCATAATTCAAAATGGCTAACCTATGTTAGCCATTATGAATAACACAGGAACACGTTATGTGATTT
>NW_027595704.1:0-19723 GCF_031162955.1 Sander vitreus
GAATTTGGAGTATAAGCCTTTGCAGAACACCGATATGTCAGATATACTTGATAAGTTGCCTACTCTTCAAGAGGAGCACATCCTTGGATTGCAAAGTTGGAAGAAATGTCGATAGGGACACAGTTTGCCATAGGAGATATAAGAGACTTTTGGCTAATCTGGTTGGGGTTCCCTAGCTATGGGAAGAGTTTTCCAGAGAGCTGGACTTCATCGATATGTGGGGACTTCTGTATATGATCCTGAGTTGTTGGCTGCAAGCAGGTCGTTCTGTGGAGGGCGCTGAGAGATGAGTATCAACAAATGTGCATCCAAACAACATTCTGATTGAACCACTGGGACAGAAGAAAATCCCAGAGCTTATGTGTCAAGAGCTCACCAGGTGTGAGAAACACTACAGGAAATTATCCAGATGTGAGTCAACTGGAGAAGTCTGGTTTGAGAACCAAATTACAGAAGGGACTGCCTACCCGGTAAGCAAATTGGCAGAAGTAGTGGGGACTTGGGAGTATGACAATGGGTGCTTATACAGATCAAATAGCCCATCAGGTGGAGCTATATAGGAAAAAGGAACATGAACAGAAAGAACAGGACCGAGAGACTCTTAGAAAACTCAACCAAATACAACTGGTGGACAGTAAGAGGAAGGAGAAGAAGCAGGCCGTGGTTATGCAGAACCAGTGCTCACAAAATCAACAACCATCACCACAACTCCAGTCAAGCCAAGTTCAACCTCAGTTAGTTCAACCCCAGTTGCCTCAACCACCATTCGTGGTACCAGTGGTTTCATACCCACAACCAGTTTCTGGACAGACACAGAATTGGAGAGGAAGAGCAAGTGGACGAGGGGGTGCAGGAAGAGGAGGATATAAGATATAATCCATATTCTCAACAATTTTCAGAAGAGTGTTATAATTGTGGACAAATTGGACACTTTGCCCGTGAGTGTAATAGATTTAGAGGACATTACAGAGGAAATTACAGAGGAGAATACAGGGGCCAGTCGAAGTCATTTGGAGGACCGGTTAACCCCTACAGGGGCCAGGAACCAGGATTCTAGAAGTGCCCAGAAGATCCGAAAGGGGGGTGTCAGCTGGTAGCATTAGGGCCGGAAAGAGATCCAACGATTAAGGTGAAAGTAAACAACCATCCTTTGGAAGTGATGGCAGATAGTGGAGCTGCGTTCACCTGTATTCGACCTGAAGATGCTACACATCTCCCCATGTCTAATCAACTGATTCGGACAATCGGGTTTGAGGGAGTGAAACAGCTGATTCCTCTAACGGAACCGATTGAGCTCTGCTATAAAAATCAGAAAACTACAATACCCATATTGGTATCAGAACATACACCTATTGCATTGTTGGGAAGAGATGCCTTGTGTAGATTGAATTGCACAATAAAATGTACACCAGACGGCTGTCTGGTAGAAGTACCGAAAGAAACTGTTCACCAATTATTGATGACAATGGAGATTGAAGCTTCTTCAGTATTTTGGATTGGAAATCTCAGTGCAGATTTTTTGGAGCCAGCTAAATTGTGGGAAAAATTTATTGTTGCAAACATGCCAGATGTGAGGCTTCCGGAATATCCATTTAATTGTACGCTCAAGTATTTCAAGAATGCTGACCAATCGAACTCAGAGGAATGGTTGAGTAATCAACCAAAGAAAGTCCAACTTAGTTCATGTTGCATAATTTTAGGACCACAAGGGGCAGCTATGAAGATAAATGCAGATGATTATCTGGATAAAGAATTTGAGATTGAGAAAAGTGTGCCTCATGTCACCTTGTTGGTTTCTGAAGAATATGAGCAGAAGCATATAGGAGAAATGATGACAGAAGCAGAGAAAGCTGTTTTTGTACCTATAAGAGAGAATCTGGCGATTTGGAAGAGTGAAGATCAGCGATTTCTCAAAATTATGATTTCAGCTCAAGGACAGGGACAGCCACAAGCTGTACGGATGACACATGAATCTATCTGCAGTGCCAAGATGGATCCAGACACTCTGAAAGAGGAGATGATGCGACAGATACCAGAGTGTTTGTGGTCTCAACATAGCACTGATATTGGACGTGTAAAGTCAGCTCAACCAGTAAGGGTTGAGCTTCGACCAGGAGCTAGACCTCCGTGGAAAAATCAGTATCCACTGAAAGATGAAGCAATCCAAGGGATTGAACCACAAATTGAAGGACTTTTAAATGCAGGTGTTTTGAAGATAACACAAAATCCTCAGAGTAACATGCCGTTGTTGCCGGTAAAGAAGCCAGATGAGACTTATCGTATGGTTCATGATTTGAGAGCAGTGACTGAAGTAGTAACTGATTTCCCAGCAGAAGTGCCAGATCCGCATACTTTGTTAGCTCAGATTCCTCCTGATGCGACACACTTTACGGTGTTAGATTTGTGTGGTGCATTTTTTCAGTGTTCCACTTAGTGTAGAAAGTCAAGGTTTATTTGGATTTACATACAAAGGACAGTCTTATTAGTACAGATGTAATAACTTACTTGGTCTAGTTATTTACTTTTTTCAGCCACAAGGGTTCACACATAGTCCTCATATTTTCAATAAAGTGTTGAAGGATGATTTAAAAGTAAAAAGTACTGTAATATAATACGTGGACGACGTTATTATCTGTGCGCCAAATAAGGATATATGCCACCAAGACTCGATACAAATTGTTACGAGATATTGGCAGAAAATGGACATAAGATTTCCCATCCAGCTAAACACACAGCTTAGCTAAGCTATTTATGTATACGTTAATGTTTCATGAGCAGTAAAAATACAATTTGGAGGTAAATAACTCGAGTATTTGCATTATATGCTACTTTATACTTGTACCTCACTACATTTCAGAGGATTCTGCAACTTAATTTACCACAAATCTGGCGTCATGAGATTCGGCTTTGATGGCCACGGGCGCATCGCTTATGGGGCTTCGGTGTGCGACTTCTGCTTCAAAGGCCGGCTGAAAAGGGTGAGTGTTCCTCACATTTTTGGGATGGCAGTCGTTCATGGGAGCCGCGTGCGGGTGTGTGTGTGTCGGGCCGGAAACCAGTGTGTGGTTGCGGTGCTGTGTGTGTTGATGTTGGGGCTGGGACTTTGTTTTAAATTTCTTAGCATTGTGATATAAAAAAAAGGGGGAGTGTGTGAGTGTACTTACGATAGAGAAATAAAGGGAAAGAAAATTTAAGTGAAGAACAGAGGATAATGTGTAGAATAAGTTTAAAAGAGTGTTAACCCTGGGCCCAAGGGAATTTGGCTTAAAGAGAAAAAACAATAAAGAAAAAAGAGAGGAAAAGGAAAATAAAGCAAAGTCTTAAGGAAGTTAAAGAAATAAGAGGAAAATAAAGCAAAGGCTTAAGGAAGTTAAAGAAATAAGAGGAAAATAAAGCAAAGGCTTAAGGAAAATAAAAGGAATAAAAGGAAATAAAAGGAATAAAGAAATAAGGACTAGGCCTACTTAGGACGTCGTTAATTAGAGATTAAAGCCCTTAAAGAAGATTTGAGGCGATCTTAGATGGGCCGTAAAAAATATGTAGCTTCCAAGATGCTGGGAGTTTGTAGGATTATATTCGGTGTATGCAGTAACATGATTGATGAATCATGTCAGTGGAATTTCATTGAAATCTACATTTCAAAGGTAGCAAACATTTAAGAAAGATAAAGGAATAAGGAATACGGAGGTAGCGAGAATTTAGGAAAGATAAAGGAAAAAGGAATAAGGAACAAAAAATACGACGGAAAGCATGCTCATTAAGGAAAAAGGATCCAGAGTAGGGTTTTGTGAGGGTTTGTGTTTTTTGAATGGAGTCGACTTTTTTGTGTGTTGTGAACTTTTCTCTGTGGGAGAGAAGTGTGAGAGTGTGTGTGAACAGCGGTGTTTTTGATGAGTGTGATAGGCTGTGTATGTGTGATGTATGGTATGAGGATATTATATATTAGATATATATATATATATATATATATATATATATATATAGATATAGATATAGATATGTTTTGGTTGAAAACAGGAGTTTTGGTTACCTATAAGGAAAGATATTCTGTTCATTACGGCTAAAACTATGAGTCTCATTTGAAGAGAACGTTTTTAAATTGTTAAAACGTATGAGCCTTTTAGGAAGTACTTTGTTTAATCAGGTAAAAACATAAAATGATATGAGCCACTAGGAGGACTTTGTTCAAATAAATCTATGAGTCTCCTTCGGAGGAGAACGTTTAGATAAATTGCTAAAAACCTATGAGCCCCTTTGGAGGACGTGAAAATAGACTAGGCTATATAGTAAGCTTCAAATTGGAATTTGTGTTTTATGTTTTTGTGTTGGTTTGTTCATTTTGTTCCATGTCACTGTTGTTTTATAAATGTAGAAAGTTGGGAAAAATGGAGAGGCAGCTGTCTGTTGAGGATCATTAAAGTTCTCTATGATTTCTTTGTGATCGCTTAAAATGCTTTGTGATAGTGTATCGTTGTTTGTAATATCTGCCGTTTTGAAACGGGTAAGACTAAGAGATTCTATGTCAAAGTGGGTTTGAATTAGTCTTTAGTTATTGGATTAGTTAGTTGTGTGCTTCAGTGCTGTGGAGCTCTGCTCTCGACAGAATCGCATTGGTGTATGGACTGCGCATGTCTAAGAATCCTAGGAATTCAAGTCTTCACAGAAAGTTTAGGCCACGCCCTGCCTGCATTTGGGTGCAGAGACACAGCGACGGAAAAAGGAAAGGGGAGTTTTTGAGTGCAGCCCAGTAAAGTATTCGGTGATTGTTGCTTGACTATGAAGTAAGATCCAATACATTTATAAATAAGAGTTATGTTGACCGATAAAAAAAAAAAAAAATATCATAATGATTGAAAGGGTTCTTTAGTAAGTTGATTGATTGTTCATAAGTCTGTTAATTATTTTTACCATCTTAATAACTTGTGCTATATTAACGCATCCCTTACGAGTGGTGTAGCCTATTTCATCTTTTCATTGCTGTTTTACACGTTTGAACGGTGCTAGGAGATGATTAGGTCTGTGGTCAGATATCTCAAGCAGTCCGGTCCATACTTTCTAACCATCTCACCCACTATGGGTCCAGATGCTTCACACGGCTTTGAGGTTTCATTCCCCATAGTTACAGAAGCTTTTCCTTTAGTATACTCTTATCATTTTCGTTATGGTCGTCACCGCAAAGCTTAGTTCTTTTCTTCGGCAAACCTTTCAAAACCCGGTACAGCCCTGCAGACAAAAATCTCTTAATAGTCCAGAACGTGTTCTTAAACTAGTTTATTTCTTCTGCAGTCTGTCTCTAAATAGTCAAGAACATAGACTATTTTTTTTCTTTTTAGGCCTTCTGCCTAAATTAGTTACTTCGACTAACTTTTGACCAGCCCAACGTCTGTCTCTTCTGTCAACTATTATCATGTCTGCATCAGAGAAATAATCAGAGATATGTCCGTTACTGCAAAAGAATGTCACGAAATAATCATAAATTCAATTCTATTATTTGTTATAGGAATTTCTCTTTATATGTTTATATAGATTGTTATACAGTGTCAACAATGCTTATTTAAAGAAAGGCAACATCAAAAAGATAGGTCTTCAGCCTTGATTTAAAAGAACTGAGAGTTGCAGCAGACCTGCAGTTTTCTGGGAGTTTGTTCCAGATATGTGGAGCATAAAAACTAAACGCTGCTTCCCCCTGTTTAGTTCTGACTCTGGGGACAACAAGCAGGCCTGTCCCAGACGACCTGAGAGGTCTGGGTGGTTCATAGTGTAGTAGCAGATCAGAAATTTATTTTGGCCCTAAACCATTTAGTGATTTATAAACCAGCAAAAGTATTTTGAAATCAATTCTTTGAGGCACTGGAAGCCAGTGTAGAGACTTCAGAACTGGAGTGATGTGATCCACTTTCTTGGTCTTAGTGAGGACTCAGGCAGCAGCGTTCTGAATCAGCTGCAGCTGTCTGATTGATTATTTAGGGAGACCTGTGAAGACACCGTTACAGTAGTCAAGTCTGCTGAAGATAAAAGCATGGACAAGTTTTTCCAGATCCTGCTGAGACATAAGTCCTTTAACCCTTGATATATTTTTAAGGTGGTAATAGGCTGACTTTGTAATTGTCTTAATGTGGCTGTTAAAATTCAGGTCTGAGTCCATGACTACACCAAGATTTCTGGCTTTGTCTGTTGTTTTTAACATTATCGTTTGAAGCTGAGTGCTAACTTTTAATCGTTCCTCCTTTGCTCCAAAAACAACCACATCAGTTTTTTCATCATTTAATTTAAGAAAATTCTGGCACATCCAGTCATTAATTTGTTCAATGCACTTAGTCAGTTGTTGTATTGGACTATAGTCCCCTGGCGATAAGGTTATATAAATTTGTGTGTCATCCGCATAACTATGGTAACTTATTTTATTGTTTTCCATAATTTGAGCCAGTGTAAACATGTAGATGTTAAACAGGAGAGGCCCCAGAACGGAGCCTTGGGGAACTCTGCACGTCATATTTGTATGCTGAGATGTATAATTCCCTATAGACACAAAGTAGTCCCAATTCTTTAAATAAGACTCAAACCACTTTAGTACTGAGCCAGAAATGCCAACCCAGTTTTCCAATCGGTCTAGTAATATGTCATGGTCGACCATATCAAACGCAGCACTGAGATCAAGTAATACCAAGACTGAAATTTTGCCACTATCTGTGTTTAAGTGGATGTCATTAAAGACTTTAACAAGAGCTGTCTCAGTGCTGTGGTGTGGTCGAAAACCTGACTGGAAGGCATCAAAACGGTTGTTTAGTGACAAGAAAAGGGTGAGTTGGTGAGAAATCGTTTTTTTCAATGATTTTACTTAAAAATGGAAGGTTTGATATCGGCCTGTAGTTGCTCATTAGTGACGTGTCTAGATTGTTCTTTTTTAAGAGTGGCTTAATGACTGCAGTTTTCAGGGCCTGTGGGAAGATACCTGAGAAAAGAGACGTGTTTACAATCTGTAGGAGATCAGTAGCCAAACAATTGGAAACATTTTTGAAAAGGCCCGTTGGTAGAATATCAAGGCAGCAGGAGGAGGTTTTCAGATGTTGTATAATGTCCTCCAGGTTTTTACGGTTAATCATATGAAATTGGGTCATATTGGCATATGTTTTGCCTGGAAGCACTGATTGTTTGTTTAATTTTCAGAATTTTGTCTTTGAAAAAGGTGGCAAACTCATTGCAGGCCTCGGTAGATAAAAGTTCAGATGCTACTGGTACTGGAGGGTTTGTTAACCTATCGACAGTAGCAAACAAAGCACGTGAGTTATTATTGTTTTTGGCAATAATGTCCGAGAAGAAGGACTGCCTTGCATTCCTCAGTTCCAAATTATAAATACAAAGTCTCTCTTTATAGGTGTTGTAGTGGACCTGGAGATTAGTTTTCGACACTCTCTTTTTTCTGTTCTTACAAGTATGGCATTTCTCCATGGAGATCTTTTCTTATCAGAGACAGTTTTTACCTTAATGGGAGCAATGGCATCAATAACATTTGTAATTTTACAATTGAAATTGTCTACAAGCTCAGTGACTGAGACCCCTGAGAGGGCGGGTGTGGAGGAGAAAAGCTGAATGAATGTTTCACTGGTGTTGTCAGTGATATACCGTTTTCTTATTAACTTTGTTTGGACACTTTTGTGCACAGAGATAGTGCCATTAAAGAAAACACAGGAATGATCAGAGAGAGCAGCATCATTCACCACAACCTTGGAAATGTTCAAACCCTTCGAGATAATCAAGTCCAGAATGTGCCCCTTGTTGTGTGTGGGCTCCGTCACATGCTGAGTCAGTCCATAGTTCGCAAAAATACAACACAGTTCTTTGGTCCCTCTATCCTGGGGATTGTCAACATGAATGTTGAAATTACCAGCAATAACTACACAGTCAAAGTTAATACAGATTATAGACAGCAGTTCACTAAAGTTGTCAAAGAAGGATGCACAGTATTTAGGTGGCCTGTAGATAATTAGAAATATAGGTCGAGACGGGGACCTTAGCTGAAGAGCCATATATTCAAAAGAAGCAAAGTTTCCATAAGATATTTGAGTACATTGGAATGAGTCATTAAACAAAATGGCGACTCCACCTCCTTTCCTTTTCGCTCTATTCTCACTCATAAAATTGAAGTTAGGGGGAGCTGACTCTATAAGAACAGCATCACTGTTATTATAGTCTAACCAGATTTCAGTTAAAAACATGAGGTCAAGATTGTGCTTAATAATAAAATCATTGATTAAAAATGATTTACCCGCCAGAGACCTGACGTTTAGTAAGGCTAGTGTTAGTGTGTTAAAATAATTATCTGTCTCGTTTTTTGGGACAGGCTGTGGCTGACGAGGAATGGATGCTAAATTTGCTAAGTTGGCTGTCGAGTGCTTCTTTTTCTTACTTAGCGGATTCACCATTCTTTTTCTATTACCTATCACAACATAGATTGACGAAGAATTGAATACACAGGGCCCAGGCTTGTCCTGGAAAGAGTCATGCGTGCCACTAGGCATGCAGCCTGGGCCCAGCACATATCAGTTAAAGCTTGTTGCATTTTGTACACAAGCATACTTATCAGTCTAGTGAGAAGGAGTTAGCTGCTGTCCTTGAGGGGGGCAGAGGTGCCTGGCGCTTTACTTTCAGCGGTTCAGTCAACACAGGGTCACTTTGATGCTGAGGGGCGAATGATGGGAGAAGGTAGTGGGGGCAAACTTGATTCCAGCATCTACCAGCTGCTCCATCCGGTTAGTGAACCCCAACATGTGGCAGGGGGAAACAGGGGAGAAGGCGGATGGGGAGAGCAATGGATCCTCAAAGGCGTCAGTGTTGGTAAGGGGGTTTGAGGAGTGTTGGATGGGTGAAAAGGAGGGTTGAGATTTCTCGTCTCCGTTCTGTGGTCCTCCATGGTCAAATCTTTGCTCAGGTGGGGGCTGTGGTGGATCACTGCCGCACTTTGTTGTGTCTTCCTCTTGTTTTGTTTGTTTATCTTGTCTTGTGTCCTTGGCCGAGGGAGTAGATGTGTGGTGCAGAAAGTAAAGTAGGCTAGAGGTGAACAGCTTTACTCCTGGCTTGTTAAGAAAAAGTCCATCTGCTTTAAAAAGATGTCTGCGGTCCCAGAAAATGTTAAAATTGTCAATGAACCGCAGAGAGTGGACGGTACATGCAGCTGAAAGCCATCTGTTCAGTGCTGTCTTCTGACTGGCGGTATAGGGCCACTGATAAACACCTCCGCGTTTAGGGAGCTGACTGTGTTCAGCAGATTCATAAAGTCACGATTCAGCACTTCAGACTCTTGCTTTACAACATCATGTGACCCTATATGCAGTATAATGTTCTTCACAGTTGGGTGTGCTACCACGATATCCGGGATTCTTTGGGCCAAGTCAGACACCATGTCTTTGGGAAAACAGAGTATTTTGGTGTTTTTATTGCTTTTTATGTCTTTTACAGCAGAGTCACCCACAATCAGAGTTTGGTGCCCAGTCTTTAGCTTTCCCTGTAGCTTTTTACTTTTTGAATTGCTCTCAGTCCTTACCCTGCTGTGTGACGATGAGACGCAATCCAGGTCATGTCCAGGGTCCTGCAGCAGAGGAGCAAATCTGTTATCCAGTTGCACACTCAGTTGTTGGGCAGGCATTTTGTTGCTAATTCTCCCTTTTGCAGCTGTCCACGGCTGTGTCCTACTGAGTACAGGGGTTGAAGAGGCGCTCTGCCTGGATGATAATGCAGGCCAGCCAATCGTATCACAAATCTCAGGGCGCGGTGCCCTGCCCATTAGTCGTCCTCCTTTACTCTTAGGCTTTGCACCAAACGAGTTCCAGGGAGGACTACCACTTGTTGATTTATTACCCATTTCACAGCCCTGCTGTTTGTTTGTAGTCTTGCTGGTGCTAGTTAGCTGTGTGTTGGCATGCTTTTGTCCATTGTTTTGGGTCAATGGTAAAATGGTGTCATTTCCACATGATCCGTTCACTTCCACATTTACTTCTAACCAGTAAATTTTGGTTTCCAGAACTGCAATCTTCTGAAGGAGTTTGTAGTAGTCCTCCATGGACAAGGGAGGCATCTTGCTGCTAATTACCTTTAGCTACAGTCACTTTAGGACAGGCTTGAGCTATTGGTAGGCCACGCTCACACAGAAAAATGTTGAAATATGGCAATAGCCTACTATGTCTACAAAACATGCATAGTCCAGTGATGTATAAGTATCCAAGAGCCGCTGCTCATAGTTTCTCTCTGAGGAAAAGCAAGATTATCAGCAGAAATATGCAAGCAGAGGCAGGAGAGGCAGGAGCAAGCAGCAAAGCGTCTGCACTGTAAGAAGCAGGAAGTTGAAATTAGCTGGATAACATGGATACATTTGTAGAAATGTGGAATAATGTGTGTTGCCCTTTATAAATAAGACTATGAATAAGAATAAATATGATTTTCTATCCAAAATGCTCTAAATAAGCATTTCACAACAATTGTGATTACTTAAATTAATATTTGCATTTTATGGTGAATAATCTGGTGGGATAATCAAAAAAAAAAAAAAAAAAGAAAAAAGAAAAGACTAAGAATTGTTGTTTGTTTCTTTCCTTTTCCTCCTGTGGGGTGAGAAATGAGAAGAAGGAGAGAAAGAGGAGGCGGGCCAGTGTGTTACGCGACAGCGTGGGCAGTCCTGGATCCGATCTGATCAAAAGGCCAGTAACTGTCTTATCCACAAACTCTTAACAAACACCTGCATCCTGGTCTATGTGTATGCTCATGTATAGTTATTATTGCTGATGCATATTTGGGTTGTTTTCCCTTATAGGATATTATAGCTACATTACTCTACAAAAGACACTCTATTTGCCTGTGTAAATTCATGCCTAGAAAATTCCATGTTGTGACCATTTGACAAGAGACTTGGCAACGGACTGATCAATTAATGCATTTGAGAATTATACATTGGACTTTTCTTTGTGTATGAGTTGTTTTGTTTGGAGCTATGTTGGACATTCAGTGTTAAGATTATTTGGTAAATTGAGGTGATTGGGTGTTTATTGGGTTATTGGTATACCACGTGGCAGTATGAGATTTTATTTTAATTTCGGGTAGGATTGAATTTTCTCTTCTTTATTGGACAGTTTTAAAGGGGAGTGTTGGTGCTGTAGTATTGTTGAATAATAAGTATTTTTTTGAATTGCTTTGAAGTTGACCAGGTTCCTTCATATTGGATGAGGTGCGCCCGTCATTTATCAAAATAAATAAATACACGAAAGGAGGATAAATAAGCTATAAAACTTAAAGTATTCTTAGTTTAATAATTAGTAGTTTCTATATAAGGCCAACAATTTACAATAAAGGAATACAAAATGAATTGTTACAATGTGGACAAAGGACAGGAAGAAGGACATTAACAATCAGAAAGTAATCACTCCGGTTGATGTAGTACGAAAGAATAATCCTCTAGTTGACGATATCGCAAAGTTATCAAGAAAATGGCACAAACGCTGGCCTAAAATTGAACAGCCATGGCCAGTAGAGGGGACTCTTAACCCGGATGTAATTAAAATGATCCAAGTGCTTGTGATCACATACAAGGCAGATCAAAAGAAGGGGAAAAAAGGCGAACTACGTAAAACAAAGAGACAAAAACAGTTGGGTACGCTTCAGTTATTTGAGAATGAGGGACAGAAGCTGGTAAAGGCTACGAAAGACAAAAGGGACAGAAGTTTAGAGGAAATGGCAAAAAAGGAGGAAATAATAAAAAAATTAATGGAAGAAGTCAATACACCTTTCTCACATACGAAATCAGTGAAAAAAAACCCACCTTATGAGGAGGAAGCGGAGTTCAAGGACGTCTATCCCCAGCTTCCAGCGATGAGTCAGAAGGGTGATTACTGCATCAGGGATGAAGATGAACTACTAATAGAGGTAGGACAAGCAGAAACGACCATAAGGATGACTCCAAGCTCCAAGAGTAAGAAGAAAACGAAACGTTTGGAAACCAAGGGCAGACTGAGGTTCAGGAAGACAACGGAGGATGATGATGATCAGAGTGAATCAGAAGAGATTATGGGAGGATACGACCCTGTAATCAGACGAGTGCTGGCTAGAGCAGAGAAGAGAGGTGATGAGAAATGGAAGAGACAAAAAGAAATGAGAGATCAGACCTCTGACGAAAGTGAAAATGGAGTCAGTGATGAAAAAGAGGAGATTAAAGGAGCTACGGGATCATATTCTACAACAACTGAGTTAGAAGAAGTTGAAAAAGACATGGAGCGATGTCTGTCATACTTGGAGTGTTCTACTAAACTAGGAGAAATAAAAGACTTGGAAGAGGAATTAGAGAAGCTGAAGATACAGAGGGAAGAATTGCGGAAAAAAGGATTCCGAAGAGCGGAGAACAGATATACGTTGCGCTCAAGAGCAGGAAAGGCAAGTAAGAAGATGTTTCCAGTGATCATTCGAGGACAGAATTTGGAGTATAAGCCTTTGCAGAACACTGATATGTCAGATATTCTTGATAAGTTGCCTACTCTTCAAGAGGGAGCACATCCTTGGATTGCAAAGTTGGAAGAAATGTCGATAGGGACACAGTTTGCCATAGGAGATATTAAGAGACTTTTGGCTAATCTGGTTGGGGTTCCAGCTATGGGAGGAGTTTTCCAGAGAGCTGGACTTCATCGATATGTGGGGACTTCTGTATATGATCCTGAGTTGTTGGCTGCAAGCAGAGGTCGTCTGTGGAGGGCGCTGAGAGATGAGTATCCAACAAATGTGCATCCAAACAACATTCTGATTGAACCACTGGGACAAGAAGAAAATCCCAGAGCTTATGTGTCAAGAGCTCACCAGGTGTGGAGAAACACTACAGGAAATGATCCAGATGTGAGTCAACTGGAGAAGTCAGTTTTGAGAACCAAATTACAGAAGGGACTGCCTACCCCGGTAAGAAGCAAATTGGCAGAAGTAGTGGGACTTGGGAGTATGACAATGGGTGCTTATACAGATCAAATAGCCCATCAGGTGGAGCTATATAGGAAAAAGGAACATGAACAGAAAGAACAGGACCGAGAGACTCTTAGAAAACTCAACCAAATACAACTGGTGGACAGTAAGAGGAAGGAGAAGAAGCAGGCCGTGGTTATGCAGAACCAGTGCTCACAAAATCAACAACCATCACCACAACTCCAGTCAAGCCAAGTTCAACCTCAGTTAGTTCAACCCCAGTTGCCTCAACCACCATTCGTGGTACCAGTGGTTTCATACCCACAACCAGTTTCTGGACAGACACAGAATTGGAGAGGAAGAGCAAGTGGACGAGGGGGTGCAGGAAGAGGAAGAGGAGGAAGATATAATCCATATTCTCAACAATTTTCAGAAGAGTGTTATAATTGTGGACAAATTGGACACTTTGCCCGTGAGTGTAATAGATTTAGAGGACATTACAGAGGAGAATACAGGGGCCAGTCGAAGTCATTTGGAGGACCGGTTAACCCCTACAGGGGCCAGGAACCAGGATTCTAGAAGTGCCCAGAAGATCCGAAAGGGGGGTGTCAGCTGGTAGCATTAGGGCCGGAAAGAGATCCAACGATTAAGGTGAAAGTAAACAACCATCCTTTGGAAGTGATGGCAGATAGTGGAGCTGCGTTCACCTGTATTCGACCTGAAGATGCTACACATCTCCCCATGTCTAATCAACTGATTCGGACAATCGGGTTTGAGGGAGTGAAACAGCTGATTCCTCTAACGGAACCGATTGAGCGCTGCTATAAAAATCAGAAAACTACAATACCCATATTGGTATCAGAACATACACCTATTGCATTGTTGGGAAGAGATGCCTTGTGTAGATTGAATTGCACAATAAAATGTACACCAGACGGCTGTCTGGTAGAAGTACCGAAAGAAACTGTTCACCAATTATTGATGACAATGGAGATTGAAGCTTCTTCAGTATTTTGGATTGGAAATCTCAGTGCAGATTTTTTGGAGCCAGCTAAATTGTGGGAAAAATTTATTGTTGCAAACATGCCAGATGTGAGGCTTCCGGAATATCCATTTAATTGTACGCTCAAGTATTTCAAGAATGCTGACCAATCGAACTCAGAGGAATGGTTGAGTAATCAACCAAAGAAAGTCCAACTTAGTTCATGTTGCATAATTTTAGGACCACAAGGGGCAGCTATGAAGATAAATGCAGATGATTATCTGGATAAAGAATTTGAGATTGAGAAAAGTGTGCCTCATGTCACCTTCTTGGTTTCTGAAGAATATCAGCAGAAGCATATAGGAGAAATGATGACAGAAGCAGAGAAAGCTGTTTTTGTACCTATAAGAGAGAATCTGGCGATTTGGAAGAGTGAAGATCAGAGATTTCTCAAAATTATGATTTCAGCTCAAGGACAGGGACAGCCACAAGCTGGACGGATGACACATGAATCTATCTGCAGTGCCAAGATGGATCCAGACACTCTGAAAGAGGAGATGATGCGACAGATACCAGAGTGTTTGTGGTCTCAACATAGCACTGATATTGGACGTGTAAAGTCAGCTCAACCAGTAAGGGTTGAGCTTCGACCAGGAGCTAGACCTCCGTGGAAAAATCAGTATCCACTGAAAGATGAAGCAATCCAAGGGATTGAACCACAAATTGAAGGACTTTTAAATGCAGGTGTTTTGAAGATAACACAAAATCCTCAGAGTAACATGCCGTTGTTGCCGGTAAAGAAGCCAGATGAGACTTATCGTATGGTTCATGATTTGAGAGCAGTGACTGAAGTAGTAACTGATTTCCCAGCAGAAGTGCCAGATCCGCATACTTTGCTAGCTCAGATTCCTCCTGATGCGACACACTTTACGGTGTTAGATTTGTGTGGTGCATTTTTCAGTGTTCCACTTAGTGTAGAAAGTCAAGGTTTATTTGGATTTACATACAAAGGACAGTCTTATTAGTACAGATGTAATAACTTACTTGGTCTAGTTATTTACTTTTTTCAGCCACAAGGGTTCACACATAGTCCTCATATTTTCAATAAAGTGTTGAAGGATGATTTAAAAGTAAAAAGTACTGTAATATAATACGTGGACGACGTTATTATCTGTGCGCCAAATAAGGATATATGCCACCAAGACTCGATAAAATTGTTACAGATATTGGCAGAAAATGGACATAAGATTTCCCATCCAGCTAAACACACAGCTTAGCTAAGCTATTTATGGATACGTTAATGTTTCATGAGCAGTAAAAATACAATTTGGAGGTAAATAACTCGAGTATTTGCATTATATGCTACTTTATACTTGTACCTCACTACATTTCAGAGGATTCTTTTGTACTGCACATTACATTTATCAGAGTTAATACTTAGTTACTTTGATCTAACATACAAAACATATGATCAGCTTATCAAATATAATACTAGTTTGTTCTTTTGCTACTTTAAGTACATTTTACTAGAATTGTTGGGGCTTTGTAAACTATAGAGTGTGGTCTAGACCTACTCTATCTGTAAAGTGTCTCGAGATAACTCCTGTTATGATTTGATACTATAAATAAAATTGAATTGAAAGGTCTATACTTTTACTGAAGTAGTCATTTTGAATGCAGGACTTTTACTTGGTGGTTTTGATACTTTCACTCCAATAAAGAATCAGAGTACTTCTTTCAGCTCTGACTACAGCTCAGTAACATCATGATTAAAATCATTATGGTTGGTCTGAAGTTCCACACTAACATGCGTAGACTAAAACAGTATGGGAGATGTTTTAGTATGTCTGACATCTTGATGATCTGAGTATGAAACCAATAGTACGTGAATTGCATACTATTTCGCTGAAATATTAGAGTATGATGCAAACACTGGACACTACGCCTGCATAAGTATCCCACAATGCAATGCGGTAGTAACGACAACGTTCTAGTTATTTACCTTTTTCAGTTATTTAAGCGTTATCTGGCGATGCCACTAGAGCGGAGGTCGGCAGGGGTTACCATGGTTACAACATTGAAAATTACAGCTTAGTGCATCAGAAAAGATACACACTACTGTGTATTTACACAAAAGCATATTGAACGATAGTTCAGATGTTGAGTATGTGGTGCAGAATGTGTGATTTCAGACGTAAGCTGAGTGTTTGTTGGTGGGGGGGTCGGCTCTGCAGTTATTGGGGCTCAATGGGAACAGAGAGATACAGTTTGGATTTATGCAGCAGGAGTCTCTTGAAGCTCCAACTCTTGAAGCTAAATATACGTTTGACTCATTTATAAAAAGCTTTAAAGAATATATAGAGATTCATATTTAATAACACTCATATTGAGATACAGTTTCAGGTCTCAACACAATTATTTCTGCTAGTGAATTAAACAAAATAATCTAGATTTTGTTTTTGGAAAATGTTTGAGCATAATTCTATTGTGAGACAATAGACATGGTCATGATTTATTTATTTGAATTCATCCTTCAGCATTAAATCCTTTTGGAAGATCTCTTCAGCCTTTGCTGGTTCAATCTGAATGACTACAACTAGAAAATGATATAAAACTACAAGTTGAATATTACTGAGCCACATCAGAGACTTTTTTCTCAAATCCTTTTCACTAAAGCGTGATTTATGGTCCTGTGGAGGCTCCACGCAGACCTTTGGCCGTAGCCAACATAAGTGACCTGAAGTTTATACTTGTGTGTTGGTGTGTGTGTCGATCTCTTTAAGAGAATAGCAGGGCCGACGTGTGTGTGTGTGTGTGTGTGTGTGTGTGTGTGTGTGTGTGGTAGAGCGAGTGAGAGAGTGACAGTGAATATCTTCAGAGTGAGTAGTGACTCTAGAGTCTTAGTGAGAGAATCAAAGTGTCTCCTCTGTTCTTTCTGACCACGGTGGGAAATCTGGAGCAGGAGAAGTTAACCCTCTCCTTGATTTCATGTTGTTGATGGAGAAGGAGAACCAGGAAATGAGTCGGGGGGGAAATGCAACGCTACCAAGCCACGGCGGTGCGTCGCCGCGACGTATAGTTAAATTTTTTGGGTGGTGCGCGTCTCACATAACTTCTAGGCAAGTCCCGCCCTACGAACCAGCCCGATTGGTTGACCTAGAGGAGTTAAGGTTAGGATAGCCGACTGGTCAGGGGATAGGACCTGAACAAATCGGGTTCCGTTACCTTGCGTGGACGTCTGCCCAATAGTAGCGTGTGAATGCTATTGAAGGGCGGGTCTTGCCTAGAAGTTGCGTGGGTTCCACAATAATGCGGCTCCGGCGTAGTGTCCGTGCCTCCACGTACGGAGCCATGGCGTAGATTTTACGCAGAAGCGTAAATCACACTTGACATGTGTGTATGTATTGTTTCTAGGGGTGTCACGATTCCCCAAATCCTCGATTCGATTACATTTTCCATTCTAAGGTCACGGTTAGATTCCAGATTTTTTTTTTTAATCACAGGTTGCTATGCCATTTTTAGACTAGACTTGTATAGAATATAATATCTGACCTTTGTTCGCAATGTACCACATTACATTGTCAAATTTAAAACATTTATTAACAACATAATGTAACAATAACTTATATCTTCAGTCAATTGGAAACTTGACAATTTGTCAATAAACTAAAAAGAAAAAAAAAGTTAACCGACAATCCTGAGGGCTGACTCTGTTTGGTGTTAAAGCCCCCAACGTTGTCTTCCAGGCAGCGCTGCCTGGAAGACACTAGGATTAGGCAATGGTTATGGTTATGGTTGAAGACGACGGTCGCAGCGCTGCCTTGAAGGCTTTGCTTGGGGCTTAAAACACCATCGAGCCAGCACAGCAGCTGAGCAGAACGATAGCAAAGAGGGCGACTCGGGCAGTTCGCTGACTTGTTGCTCTCTCTAATATAACCAATATAAGCTGCTCTGTTTAGGCTACAAAACGTGCATGCAGGCCGAAATTCAACCGTGCGGTTTTGTTGGGATAAAGCTATAAGCAGAAGGAATATCCGCTAGCTGCTAGGCTAACGTGCAATGGTAAACACACAGAATATGCAGGGTATATACAGAAAGCCTGGAGGTGAATTCAATACCTTTTAATACCTTCTCAATATTTTTTTAAACCAACACGCCATTGAGTTGCAGGTTTATACGGCAACACGTTTTCTAACCATTAAACGGAGTTTGAGATTTATAAAACTACATTCTCTAGGCCAATAGAACAATGAAGATAGGGAAAGTCAACAGAATAGACTGAGACTCACTGACTTTGGAAACATCTTGCGACCCTAACCCAGCTTGCATTTATTTCACCTTTAGAATAAAATGAATAGATGAAATAAAATGATAAATGAAAGCAGTTCAAAGAAACAAGCATTCACTGACGCCATTACAACCACTTCAAACTAAGTGAAGCTTCTTCTGCATGTACAGACACCCAAATGAGTACACATAGAAAATATTCCATGAGGAAAGTGAAATACAAGAAAACAGACATACATACAGACAAGCAAACAAGCATTCACCGTTTGAACTTGTGATGCCATTATAACCATTTCAAACTAAGTGAACCTGTGACCTCATGGGAAGTGCTTCAATTGAAATGCTTTTTCTTCCCCACGAGGGGAGCATACCGCTCAAAACCAACATGAAAAACGTAGCTAGTAATGTTCACTCAGCGTTTTGTTTTGTTGTTAAACTGTGTGTTAAATGAGCGGTGACGTTAAATCACCGGTTTCAGGTAACGGCACCGTCACCGTCTATTTGCTGGATGGTTTTAAGCTAACGGTCGGTAGCTAACATTAGCAGATAAGCCCATTGACAGCCACGTTATTGTTCATATTTTGGCACAATCAATGTTTCTGACCGTAGTAGTAGTGGTCATAGTGACTGAAAGTGTGATGTGAGATGCTAAAAAGAATCGACACGCCGTTTTCAGGTAACGTTACTGTATGACGTTCAACACCCCCACCGGGGGGGTGGGGGTGAATTGTCAACATAACTCACTGGAAATCCAAAATACTTCCACACTTTCACACACTTCAGTGAAAGAGGAGGGGGCTCAGGTTCTGTCGATGGGTCTCCAGCATCTGCAGTTGCCATGCTATCTTGTGACTGGCTGTAGCTAAGTTACAGGAGGTCGACTGACTCGCAGCACTTCAACACGTGTCTTTTTTCCCGCTTGACAAGCCGACCGGACGTGACATGGGGGGGCGTGGCAGTATCAACGATTCCATTTTTTTTATTCGATATTCAAGATTGTGACTTCATTTCGATCGATTTTAAGTCGAAACAATTTTTTTATTTAAGTCTGCTTAGGCTGATCTATATTTGGAGTTAACTGGAGCTAACTGGAGCTAACCGCTAATCGAGCCTTCAGTCAACGTTCTCTCCGTGCCGTACCCATTAACTGGAACGTTATTTATGCACTGAAGCCTGAATAAAACCCCGCATTTTATTAAGTTTGCTGTAAAAGTTTTAAACTACAATCCAGCGTTGTTTGAATGACAGAAATCTGTTCATATTAGATCTTAATGAGTGCAACACGGACATGTATAGTACAAAACAGCCTGACGTTATTAAGATCCCCAAAACACGGATTAAGACCCTTTAAAAAATGAACAATGATCCATAACAACCAAAATGAACAAGAATTAACTTTAGATAGCCTTAGTGTCATATGATTTAACAGGAGTTAGGAGGTGCACACAGCCAGGGTTGAGATTTATAATAACATTTAACTTTCATGTAGTGATCTTAGTATGGGTTTAAGGTTAAGTTGTTAATACC